>NC_051325.1:4735274-4832729 GCF_015220235.1 Choloepus didactylus | reverse complement strand
TTTTATAAAAGCCAATCCATTTCTGGTGTTTTGCATTCCAGCAGCACTAGCAAACTAGAACAGATTTTGGTACCAGGAGTGGGATGCTTGTGGTGCTGAGTTTGCAAATATCAAACGTTGAAATGGCTTTGTAAATGGATAAGGGGAAGATTCTAAAAGAATTGTGAGGAGCTTGATTGAAAAGGCCAGAACTGCTTTAAAGAGACTGTTTATGGATATATGGACTCTAAAGATACTTCTGATGAGGACTTGAGCAGAAATGATGAATGTGTTGTTGCAAACTGGAAGAAAGGCGATCCTTGTTTTAAAGCAGCAGAGAATTTGTCAAAATTGAGTCCTGGTGTCAGATGGAAGGAAGAATTTGAAAGTGGCAACCTGGAATACTTAGCTGAGGAGATCTCCAGACTGCGTGTGGAGGACGTACCCTGGCTTCTCCTTGCAGCTTATAGTAAAATGCGAGTGGATGAGAGATAACTTAGAACTGAACTCTTGGATTCAACGAAACCAGAAGCTGATGGCTTGGAAAATTATGAGCTTCCAGGGGGTGGAATCCCAGAAGCTACAGCCCAAAGTGAGGATGTAACCAAACATGGAACCCAGCCGCCAATTTCAGTACAAACAAGATTGGAGCTGGAATATCCAGAAACGATTTGTGGAAAGTCCTATTGTCTGATGGCTTTGACCCCTGCATGCTTCATGCGAAGCCAACAGAATTTTTCAAGATCTTTACAGACAGAGACATTGCTAGTCTGGACCGGAGAAGACAGACAGGGAACAAACTGAAGGAAAAATTTCATCAAAGACAGAGCCATGGAGGTTGAGGTCTGGAGTCAAGAGGTCTTGGGCTGGGAGAACAGAGTGGCCCCACAAACAAGGAAAGGGTGAGTTTGCCCTGGAGGTCGAGGGTGGGCCTTCTGCCTTGATGATCAGGAAATGTTCTCCCACCCCAAGCACCAAAAAGGGCAGAGAACATTCCCAGGGAATTGGGGAGAGCCTGGCTGCCACCACACTGTTCTGAAGGGGTTGAGCGTATGCTCGGGAGATGGAAGGGAATCTGGCAGCTGCTCCGATGTTTGAGGAGAGTGGGGCCGAGAAGGTGGTCTCCCCAATGTGTGGATATGTTGGAGCACTCACCTAAGCATTTGGAGAGGAAAGGGCTGCCACAAAGGCCCTTAAGAAGGGTTAGACTTCCACTTTCTCAAGCCCCAAGGATGCAATGTTGTTCTGTAAATGACTCTCAGACTTTGAAATCTAATGGAATTTGTCCTGCAAGTTCAAGGAACTGTTTTGGTCCTGTTAACCCTGTTTCCCTTACTCTTTCTCCTTATGGCAAAGGGAATGTTTATCCTATGAATGTCCCTCCTTTGTATATTGGAAGCATATAGCTTGTTCTAAGTCCACAAATATAAAGCTATAAAGGAGAATTATGCCTTAGGACCCACCACGACTGTAATTGATTTTGATAGGATCTTGTACTTAACTTTTGTTACTGAATGATTTAAGTTTTTGTGATATTGTGATGGAATGAATGTATTTTGTATATGGAAAGATAATGTCATTTTGGGGTCCAGGGGGTGGAATGTGCCAGTTTGAATATATTGTGTCCCCAAATGCCATTATCTTTGATGTAATCTTGTGTGGGCAGATGTTACAAGTGTTGATTAGATTGTAATTCTTTGAGTGTTTCTTTGCAATGTGCCCCACCCAGCTGTGGGTGATGACTCTGATTGGATAATTTCCGTGGAGGAGTTGCTCTGCCCATTCTGGGTGGGTCTAACTTGATCAGTGGAGCCATATAAATGAACTGATAGGCAGAGGGAACTCAGCACAGCTGTGGTTGACATTTTGAAGAGGAGCTATAGCCAAGAGAAACAATTGAATAAAGCACAGGAGCTGCAAATGAGAGACATTTTGCAGACGGCCATTGAAAGCAGACTCTTGCTCCAGAGAAGCTGAGAGAGGACAAATATTCCAAGTGCAACTAAGAGTGACATTTTCAGGAACTGCAGCCTAGAGAGGAACGTCTTGGGAGAAAGCCATTTTGAAACCAGAACTTGGAACAGATGCCAGCCACGTGGCTTCCCAGCTAACAGAGGTTTTCCGGACACCATTGGCCATCTTCAGTGAAGGTACCCGATTGTTGATGTGTTACCTTGGACCCTTTATTGCCTTAAGACTGAAACTCTGTAACCAAATAAATCCCCTTTATAAAAGCCAATCCATTTCTGGTGTTTTGCATTCCAGTAGCACTAGCAAACTAGAACAGAGCCATTTTGATACCTCCATGAAACTGCGCCCAACATCTGCTCCCCATTGATAAGATAAAACCTTGCTCTTACAAGGTCCCATGCTGCTAGATATATACACTTTCCCCTATTCTCCTCTCCCCGAGTCTCCCCTGCCATGCTTCCCCTTCTGGTGGCTGTCCAGAACCACAGCTTCTGATTTCCCTTACTGCAACCCTGTCCAAGTAACATCACTAATAAATACCTTGTGTGCTCCTGCCATCTAATTGTAACATATTTTTCTTGATCAGCTCTGAAATCCTTGAATTTGAACTCACTGCATCCCTGCAGGACAGCCAAAGGTGACTGGATGCATGGACACTCAGGACCCCCAAATACAGGGGTGCAAGGGTTTATTTAGCCTGATGCCCAGACATATTACCACCCACCTTGAGGCAGGACCCACTGAGAGGAATTTCTGGGCCTCCACAAGGGAGAGCACTATGGGCACTCCTGGACTCAGACCCAGGAGTCTGAATGGTTACACCTTCTGAAACAAATGCCAGGAACAGTCCATTTGGGCCCCAGGGCCAGTGACAGTGACTGAGGCTGCGAAAAGCAAGTGGGCCCATGGTATAGTACAAGGTCCAGTGTGTAAGTGTCAACAGAGGAAGCTTGGGTAGATCTGGGGAGGGCCATCTAGGGCTCCAGGACTGGGATGAAAGCTGGACCATCCAGAATACTGCAGTGCTGCCCACTGTCAATCAGGAAGACTGAGTTCCTTCCATGTCTGCAGTACACAGCATCCTGGGACACTTGGAGAAGAAAAGACATGGTTTTTTTTATTCGTAGATAACCTCTGCTTCTTGTACAATGGAATGCCATGTGTATGTGTGCATGAGTGTGTACATTCATGTGTCTGGTTTGTATGTAAGTTTTCTAAGACACATTTTGAGGAAATATGTCTTCTATTCCATTTCTCAAAGCAAGGAGGGCACACCTTCTCTACAGAGCACAGGTATAAAGAGACTTGACCAAAGCCCACATGTTTGGTGGCCTCTGCTCTGTGCAAGGTCACCAATCACTGTTGCTACTTGGCTTTGTTCATCCCTTCTACTTCTCCAAAGTTTCTGGTGATCAACACACTTAAAATCCATAAATGGTTTTTAAGCAGAGATGGAAAGTTTAGGAAAATCCTTATTTCACTCCACTCCACTGTGGCTCGAGGAGATGAGAACCACAGGGGTGAATGGAGGTAACTGGGAAGGGAATAGATTGGCAAAGGCTAGGTTCCACATGGAAAGTGGAGGAGGAATGTTCCAGAAGGTGTTCCAAAATTATCAATTATTCCCCTCAAAAACACCCCTATAAAAAGGAAGGGTTTTCCTGGTCCTTGACATAGTCTAGAAACTAAGCAGTGTGTTCACTGCTCATTCATCACCCTAGAAGCCACCCCATTCACCACCATGGAGAAGGTGCTGTCCCAGGGACCAGCCCTCTGGCGTCTGCTCCTAGCTCAGGTCTCCTGGAATCTGGTCCAAGGTGAGCTCACCTGCCAGGCTGGGATTGAGCGAGGGGCTGACGGGGCAACTGTGATGGAATTAACATACCCAAATGGAGCTACAACTTCAGAAGGAAATGCCAGCCTGTCCACCAGAGCCACTTGGATGGGCCCCACTGTCCAGCATAGAGCAGAAAGACCAGTCTTGGACCAGGGGAGAGCCACAAGGAAAGGCCAGAATTTCCAGGAGGTGGCCAGCCCCATTCGTCCATACATGAGATTTCCCTAGCTTAACGGCTTCATCACCATCTCCAGGAGGCTCTGGAGGTGACCTGGAAAAGATGAGGGGAGCAGTCTGCTCTCTGCAGACCTCATGGTGGCCCTGACAGGGCAGCCTGATGAGCAACCAGCCAGCAGTCCCAGAAGGGCAGCAGCACACAAGTACTGTTCCTCTGGTCATGTTGTTGACCACAGATTGCAGCACACACTATCTGGACACAGGACACATGGGGTAGGGGCAGAATCAGACCTGCTCCCCTTCATCCATGCTTTGCCTTGTACACCACTGCCGTGGACTCCCTGAGCCTCTGCCCACTCTTAGCCTTTCTCTGTCCCTACCAGAAGTCAGGTCTCCTTTTCCTTTCTCACAGATAGAGGTCTAATTATCAACTAATTATCTATTTATCCAATTGTTATTCAGTTCTAAAAACCTTCACTAGATTTAACTGGCTCTATTGACAGCTGGTGATCTTGTGCAGATTCCTTCATCTCCCTCTGCCTCAGCCTCTCCCTCTGCCCAATAAGATAATATCAATGATAATAACAGTAACAATAATAATGCTAATAATTACAATAATGGTCTCCCCTTGGATTGGTGGTGAGGACCAAATGGGACAACACACATCAGGCACCTTGTGCTGTGCCTGGCTCTCTGCACTCACTTACAGGAACTGGTCTTGTTAAACTACTGCCACCACATTCCTCCACCTGTGTGGCTGTGCCTTAAATAACTGCCCCACTCCTAGCTTTGGATGGAGCAGGTGTACAACTCCCACCCACCCCTTTAAAGATTACTTAGTGACCAGAATCCCAGTCAAGAAATGCTCACCAGCACACCCACCTGTCACCATGCAGCAGGAGCAGAGCAAAGCACCAGCTCTTCAAGCAGGAGTTGATGTCTCTCTCTCTCTCCTGTTCCATCTCATGACCCATCCCTACAAGTCAGGTCTTCCTCAGGTGGAGATGCCACAGGGATCTGCCAATAACACATCACCTCTCCTCTCCTTCTGCTCCCTCTGGCTTTTTGGCCACCTGGGTCACTGGCTCCCATGTACTGGGCACCATTTCCAAGTGCTCTGGGTGCACTACCTCACTTAATCACAGCATGGCTCCTATGCAGGAGTATAAAATAGTGACAATTAAGATGATGGCAACATGAAATTGTCCTTTTTAGCAATAAAATTTAACAAAACTGACTCAAAAAAAGTGGATAACAACTGGAACAATGATTCTCAAGAAAGCAATAAGATTATCAAATAATTATCAAATAATTACCTGCCTGGATGACTTCAGGCTCAGATGGTTTTATAGATGAGTTTTCACACGTTCACAAAACAGACTATTCCCAGGACTCAGAGAACTTAGGAAGGTTCATTTAATGAATCAAGTCCCTGATATTCAAATAGACAAAGTCCCCCAAAAGGGAAACATAGACTAATTTATATTTCAATAGGGATCTAGAAGTCATAAATGAAATTCTAGAAAGCCAGATTCTGTCTATCTGACTGAACAAGGACTTAAGCCAGGAACTGATAGTTCGTTCAAACACTTAGGCTAATGATAACCCGTGATCTTCTTGACAGAAACAAAAAGCTGTGTTCATAATTAACTCCCAATCCAATAAAAACTTCTAAGAGATTGTCCCTAACAGGAGCTCTGACACTATGGCAAAAAACACTGACATCAAAGCAAAATAATTCAAATAGACCCCAAAATCTGCCCCAAGTCAGATAGGCTTCATTCCAAATCCCAAAACATGAAATTAGGTAACCCGTTTAAAGATTCTTCACATAAAAAGCATCAAAATTTAAAAGCAAAATTAGAAACTAAAATAAAATCCAGCCAATATGCAAAGGTTTTATATCATTAATCTGCAAAGAACTCATATAAGTGAAAAAGAAAAATAGCAAATCCCTTAAGAAACAGGCAAAGGACATAGACGAGTTACAAAACAATCACAACTGGCTCACAAACATAAGGGAAATGCAGAAAACACCTTACTAATGGACACCTTCAGAGTATTGCTTGTAATTATAAAAAAAAAAAAAAATTGGCAGTAAGCAAGTGCCTAAAGAGACATGATGGGACATGTGTGGGAATATTCTACAAATACTCACAATTATGTCCACAAACAATATGTGATAAGGTTTATGGATACCCTCTCAATTGGTAAAAGCATGCAAAGGGAACACACACTGTGATGACAATGGTATACATTTAGAAGGCCAAACTATGAAAAGTAATTCTGTGCACTAGTTCATTTTTACTTTGTATATTTGGTCTAATTTTTAAAATATTTTAATAATAAACCATGGTTTCTGTGAGATCAGAAAGTTTTATAAGGGGAAACAAATGAATCCCAGGCCCTCCTTGCTTACTCAGCCTGCAGACACTTTCTGGAGGTTGCTTTTGGGGCTGCCCTCTGCAGTAACACATCACACACCACTGCACTAACCCCCCACACCCCTGTACTAACAGCCTCCACACCTCCCTGCACTTACAGACCCCATACCCTTTTATGCTAACAGCTCCCTCACACCCTGCACTCACAGCCCCACACTTTACTAACAGCTCAAACAAACCCTTGAACAAACAGCCCCCACAGCCCCTGCAATTTCAGTCCCCACACCCCTGCATTTACAATCTCCACACCCCCTGTACTCAGAGCCCCACACCTCCTGCAATTAAAGCCTCCATATTCCCTGCACTTACAGCACCCACAATCCACACATTCAGTGGTCTCCTCAATTCAGACCCTGGGAAAGCAGGTCCTATTATTCCCTGAGTTCCAGGAAGACCCCAGAAAGACCCCATGGCCCCCAGGTCTGGGAAGTCTGACCCTGCCCACTGCATGGGGCTGTGTTGGGGCACTGGGCTGTACACTGGCCTCTTTGACCTGAGGATGCACAATGGGGAACACCAGCCACAGGTTACATCTGGTTACATCTGGTCTCTGGGTCACAGAGGCTAAGACCTGGGCTCCTTTTCCCTGTGAAGTCCTCAAAGAAGCCAGAGCAGGGGCCTCCAAGGGAAGCACAGCCTCCCCTGCCCAGGCATGCCCTGCTGGCTTAGACACCACCTATGGAGGTCTGTCCTGATCATTCACTTGCCAAGCCCTGAAAGCAGATTGATGGAGCCCAACCCAGTACAACCAGGGTGGGGCTCAGGGCTCACCTTCCACCCTGCAGAGCCAGGCAATCCCTGCATTACATACCGACATATCCCTGCACTTACAGACCCACACTCCCTACACTTTCAGCCCCCACAACTCCTGCACTAACAGCCCCACACTCCCTGCACTAACAGCCCCCTCAGCCCACAAATTCCATGGCCTTGTCACTCCAGGCCCTTGGAAAGCAGGAGCTACTTTCTTGAGTTCCAGGGAGACCCCAAGAGATCCATGTCCCCCACTGTACCTCAGGCCAAAGTTTGGGGTCTGGGAAATCTGAGCTTGCCCACAACATGTGCTACATTGAGGGATGGGGGCTGCACATGGACAACTGTGACATAAAGCTGCACAATGAGCTCACCAGCCTCTGGATCCATCTGGCCTCTGGGTCTCAGAGGCCAAGGCCAGGGCTCTTGTCCCTGTGAAGCCCCCAGAGAAACCAGAACAGGGGCCTCCAAGGGAAGCACAAACTTCTGGGTTAGACCCCACTGTTGGAGTCCCCTCCTGTTCATTCACTTGCCAAGCCCTGAAAGCAGTTTGATGGAGCCCAAACCAGTACACCCACGGTGGGACTCAGGGCCCACCTCCCACCCTGAAGAAACCTGGGGCAGTCTCCCCAGAGCCCCAGGCACACACAGGGTGGAGAGCTAGCCTAGGGCCACCCAGGCAATAAGACTGTGCCTAGTTTGTGAGGGGTTGGGGTCAAGACACCTGGGACTCCTAGACCTGCCCAGGGCTGTCAAAGTTGGCATGTATCCTATGATTCATGGTCAATGCAGCCAGGGCCAGAAGCTGGACCAGGGTTGCCACCCATAGGCACAGTGGCCCAGGGGGTACAATAGACACATCATCTCAGGCACAAGATATGGGGTGGCCATCCCTTCTCCCCCCTGAGCCACTTGTGCAAAATGCAGGGGGAACAGCTCCATGCCCCTCCCCAACCTCCGCAACCCATGGCCCCCACCCCAGTCACACCTGTGCTGTGCCCCCATGGACACTCCCCTGACTTTTGTTCTGCACAGCCACCTGCTCTGCACATGGGCTCCAGGCATGGATGTTGGATCCAACCTAGACAGCTTATCAGAATGGATGAGCTCCCCGCACTGCTACTCAGTGTTGACCTGCTCCCCACTTTTAAGGTTGTTTCATAAGATATGGAAACATCAGCAAAGCAGAACACTTCCTCACTGAATCCCACTGCTTATGCTCTATTAAGCTCCCCCTTTCCACCTCCTAATTGGAATGAATTTCCATGTGCAATTTGAATGCTGACTGATTCACGCATATGAACTGCTTGAATAAGCTACCTAACCATGTAGACTAATTTATTATCAGTTATAATTAAATACTTTAGACACAAGTCAGATCTGCTAAATAACAAGAAGGCTGTATGCCAGCCCTTCCAAACCTGGGAAATCTATCCTGCTCCTACACAAAAAAGGCAGAACCTTCATGAAGAAGAGCCAGGATGTGGGATGCAGTTCTGAAGATGAGAAGAGTCTCTAACCCATATTTCCAGGGCTGGCCAGGCTGTCCAGCTGCAGGTACTCACAGCCCTGCTCAGCTCACCTCACCCAGAGCCCAGCTCTCCTTGCCAGAACTGAAGTCACCTCACTAGAGCCCAGATCACCTCATTCACTGGTATGTCACCCATGTCCCCAAACCTCTCTCTCAAAACTGGACTCACCTCCTCCCCAGCCTGATTACTCTTATTCAGAGTCTGGCCTACCTCACCCAGAGCCTGGCACATATCACCAAGGGCCTAATCACCTCATCAGATCCTGGACCACTTCCCTAAAAGCCCAGCTCACCTCACCTGTAACTGACCTGCCTCACCTAGAGCCCTGGTCCATACACTAATCACCCCAAGGCCACAGAAACATCTTCAGAGCAGCAGAGTGCTCATCAGGAGAGAACAAGTGACAGAATTCATAACAGCTGGAGACTGCAAAATGGGTACACACCAACTGGGCACAGGGGACATGTAAGTCTCATCTTCAACCCCACCATCCCACACACTTCCCCAGGCAGTGGATCAAGATTATCACTCTGGGACATGTCACCTTCTCAGCCTGTCCTCTAAGCCCCCAGGACCCTTGGGTAAAACCCACTCCCATGTCCCACCTCCAGTTGTTGCCCTTCAGCAACCCCCATATAAAGAAACCTAGGTCCAGAGTGCCTGTAACCCTATGCCTAGTATGCTAATGGTGCTTGTGCATTCACACCCAACCTGAGATGTGGGAGACATTTTCTGTGGTGCTCAATACATGTTTACAGAAACATTGAATAGATTCTCCTCTCTCTCCATGTTCACTTGTAACATGCGAGCAAAGTTTACTTAAGTGGTTCCTTCTTCCTACCCCTCCCCTTCAAGGCTGCAACTTTGCAGAAATGCGTAAAGATCATACTAAGGAGATGAATTCTTCAGATTGGCCAGAAGCATAGTCCAGACTTGGCTCGGCCCTCAGTGTCCTTGTCTCACTTTCTGTAATGGTTAACTTCAGGTGTCAACTTGGCTAGGTGACATTATCCAGTTGTTTGGCCAACCAGGCACTGGCTTGATTGCTACTGTGAGGATATTTTGTGGATTTAAATCATCACTATGTTGATTGCATCTATAGCTGATTACATCTACAAGCAAGAAAGGAGACTGCCTTCAGCAATGAGAGAAGTCTCCTCCAATCAGGTGAAGGCCTTAAAGGAAGTGATCATTTCAGCAGTCAGAAGAAAGAATTTCCATCCTTATATAAGCAAGCCAGTTTCTCCTGGGGAATTCACCAGAAACCGTCATTCCCATCTTGCAACCTGTCCTATGGAATTTCAAGCTGTCCATCCCCACAATTGCATGAGCCAATTCCTATAATAAATCTCATAATATTTACATAAGATGTACTTCTGTTTATCTATAGATAGAAAGGTCTACTGTCAGTTCTGTTTCCCTGAAAACCTTTACTAATTAATATACCTTTTTTTCCCTTGATCATTGTCAGACACCCTATAGGTGGTCACATACAGCACCATGGTCTTATTTCTGAAAAATATGCATATGCTACTAATATATAACCACTGTAATACTAAAAACTAATTATAATTAATATTACAATTGTAAAAATGTGCTATCATCCATTGTAACAAATGTCCCTCACCAAAGCAAAGTGTTGGTATTGGGGTGGTATATCAGTATCCTGTATTTTATGCATGATTGTTCCGTAGAAACTCAACTTCTCTAATAGTTAAAAAAATAAAATCAATGTCCCTAATGTTGGAAGAAATAGAAGTGGCCATCAGATATTGGCCCCCTAATGTACTGCAACTTTACATCCCTTTCTGAGTTCAGGATTTGGGTGTCTACTAAACCTCTCCTAAACAATAGAGAAATTTTGCTTGCATTCTTAGTGGGTTTTGTTTTGCTTTGTATTGTTTTGTTTTGCCTTTGGGGGATAATTTTAAAGACTATGGATCCTATAACCGATATCCTGGGAGAACGCAAAGTTTTCCTCTCCAAGATGTCCAAAGTTAGCATCATTTCCTAAAAGAACTGAAACCACCCCACAAATAGACTCTTAAAACTGACCTGCCCAGGCAGCTGGGGTAGAAAGGACATCTGACAGCACAAGCACAGAAATGGGGATGAGCTGCTTCATGTGGATGCTTTAAAATCATCTCTGAGAAGGAAGTTCCTCAGAGCACAGAAATGAGAATCATCAAGGAAAGTATATTTCCAGCAGTGTCCAGGACATGGAAACACTGGTGTTGCTTCCAACATAGCACACTCAAGACTTGGAGGAAAGGTGCTGGCTAAGAGGGAAGGAACTCCAAAAACCTTTGCTAGGACCGGAGAAAAATGGACACATGTCTGCCTGGCCACTGATTTGCTCTCAGATGAACAGAAACAGAAAGTGGTCCATCAAGATTAAGTTAGCCCATTGCTGGTGACTGTCAATTGGACCTGCAGATTTGATCCCAAATCTATAGTAAATCCCAACAGATATGACATCAAGGAGGTCAAGCTGCTCATTGGCTCCTTGTCCAGCCATGCTGGAGCCAGCCACTCTGGGGAACAGGGCAAAACTCAGGGATGGTTACAGAGAGCAGAATGGAAAAATCTGGAGAATTGAAACCCCCATCAGGAGCATAACAAAAAAAACGCTGACCCCAGCCACTGCCTGGTTAACACAAACTGCCAGAAGCCCAGAGCAGCATGCAATGGACAGGATGTGCTTCAAAGGGAGAGGGACAGCTATCTCTTGCTCACCACCAAGCCCCACCTCCTAGACCAAGCACTCAGAGTGCAAGGAGCCCTGAAAATTACCATCTCCTGAGAACTAGAGGTCTGGGTAAGGGTCATCCCCTACTGACCTTGAGACCAAACACCTACTGGAAATACAGAATGTTCTCTGCAGAGCTGTCCCTGTGCCAGCAGGGTGGGCTCGGGCAGTGCCAGGCACCCAGGACTCACCCAGGATGGGAGGTATCTGTCTGGAGCTGTGTCACTGTGGCAATTATTGTATTGATAGTTACTGCACTACCACAGTGACACAGCCCCATACAAAAGCCCCACTGAGGCTCACAGGGGACATGCTGCAGGTGAGTATCTGGGGGCAAGGACAGTGTTACCCATCAGCATGTTAAACTCACATGGCATTGAACCTAGTTGCCCACCTGTGGGATGCAGAGTGCAGAGGCAACAGGATGGGCACACCTCATTGACTATAACCAAAAAGAGAAACACACACCTGGAAGCAAGTTGGGCCTCCCATGGGCCTCCCCTGCACCCAGCCCAACCCTGCACTTGGGCATCTCCCTGCACCTGGGCCTCCCAATGGCTTTCCCTGCACCTGGGCCCACCTCGGCCTCCCCTTTACCTGGGACTCCACTACACCTGCTCCAGGTGCTACAAGAACTGAGATTGGGACAGAGGCCTCACAGAGTCACCACCAGGGCTGCACGTGACCCTCAGAGAGAAGAGAACTATTGAGGCCTGTGATCAATGCAGTGATGCAATTCTAGGTGGGTTTTGGGAGAGCTGTTGCACTCAGGACACAGCACAGGACAGTAGCCAGGGAGAATGTGCCATACCTTAGCCCTGAGGTAGAGCCAGTGAGTGTGCTCAGGTGGAGCCAAGGCTGGAGCCCCCATTTAGCTATGCCCTTCACAGAATAAGAAGCACTCCCAGGGCTGGAGTGCCCCCTCCTCACCCTCACAGGTAAGCCTCTGCACCCTCCCCTGCCTACCTACTTGGAAGGATAAAGGGCTCCAGAGTGACCATGCACAGGGGAGGGAAGTCAGGGGGACTTAACCAACACCTCTCACAATGCCATCCCCATGGGTCTGGATTGCAAAATGGACAGATACCAACTGGCCATAGACAGTGCCCTGACATGGTTCAGTGGGAGAACCAGGACAAAGGCATGCCAGGGCAGTCCACCCACCAGAGAGGTCTCCCTGAGCTCTGAGCAAGAGACCCCCAGGATAGGAGCCATCCTCACACTCTCCTCTCACCACTTCTTGTTCCTCATGGTCAGCCTCTGCATCTGGGATCTGCTTCTCCCAGGGGTACTGTCTCACCACACAATGCACTTACAGCTACCAAATCCCTGCACTAACAGTGCACACATCCCTGCACTAACAGCCCCACACTCCCTGCACTAACAGCCCCCTCAGCCCACAACTTCCCATGGCCTTGTCACTCCAGGCCCTTGGAAAACAGGAGCTATTTTCTTCTGTGTTCCATGGAGACACCAGAGAGACCAATGGCCCCAACTGTACCTCAGGCCCAAGTTCTGGGTCTGGGAAGTCTGAGCCTGCCACTGCATGGTGCTGCATTGGGGGATGGGGGCTGCACATGGACCAATGTGACATAAAGCTGCACAATGAGCTCGCCAGCCTCAGGATCCATCTGGCCTCTGGGTCTCAGAGGCCAAGGCCAGGGCTTTATCCGTATGAAGCCCCCAGAGAAGCCAGGGCAGGGGCCTCTGAGGGAAGCACAGTCTTCTGGGTTAGACCCCACTGTTGGAGTCCCCTCCTGCTCATTCACTTGCCAAGTCCTGAAAGCATCTTGATGGAGCCCAACCCAGTATACCCAGGGTGGGACTCACAGCCCACCTCCCACCATGCAGAGCCAGGCAACACCCTGGGCCAGTCTCCCCAGAGCCCCAGGCACACACAGGGTAGAGAGCTAGCCTAGGGCCACCAGGCAACAAGACTGCACTTAGTTTGCAAGGGGGTGGGGTCAAGACACCTGGGACTCCCAGACCTGCCCAAGGCTGTCAAAGTCTGTCTGTGTCCTATGATTCATGATCAATGCAGCCAGGGTCAGATACTGGACCAGGGTTGCTACCCATATGCACAGTGGCCCAGGCACAAGATATGGGGTGGCCATCCCTTCTCCCCCCGAGCCACTTGTGCAAGTGCAGGTGGAACAGCTAGCTCCATGCCCCTTCCCAACCTCCTCAACCCATGCCCCCCACCCCCATCACACCCATGCTGTGCCCCCATGGACACTCCCCTGGCTTTTGTTCTGCCCAGCCACCTGCTTTGCACATGGGCTCCTGGCATGGATGTTGGATCCAACCCAGACAGCTTATCAGAATGGATGAGCACCCCACACTGCTACTCAGTGTTCACCTGCTCCCCACTTTTAAGGTCGTTTCATAAGATATGGAAATGTCAGCAAAGCAGAAAGCTTCTTCACTGGATCTCACTGCTTCTGCTCTATTAAGCTCCCCCTTTCCACCTCCTAATTGGAGTGACTTCCCATGTGCAATTTGAATGCTGACTGATTCACGCATATAAACTGCTCAAATAAGCTCTCTAAACAAGTAGACTAATTTATTACCAGTCTTAACTGAATATTTTAGACACATGTCAGAGCCGTTAAATATCAAGAAGGCTGTATGCCAGCCGTTCCAAACCTGGGAAATCTCTCCTGCTCCCACATAAAAGAGAAGGGAGAACCTTCATGAAGAAGAGCCAGGATGTGGGATCCAGTTCTGAAGATGAGAAGAGTCTGTAACCCATATTTCCAGGGCTGTCCAGGCTGCCTAGATGCAGGCACTCACAGCCCTGCTCACCTCACCTAGAGCTCAGCTCTCCTCACCAGAACTGAGTTACCTCACTAGAGCCCAGATCACCTCATTTACTGGTATGTCACCCATTGCCCCAAACATCTCTCTCAAAACTGGACTCACCACCTCCTCAGCCCGATTACTCTTACTCAGAGTCTGGCTCACCTCACACAGAGACTGAGTCATCTCACTCACAGCCTGGATCTCTTCACCTGAGCCCAGCTTGGCTCACCCAGAAATCCCAATCACCTCACCCAGAGCCCAGCTCATGTCACCAGGGGCCCGATCACCTCATCAAATACTGAATCACCTCCCTAAAAGCCCAGCTCACCTGTAACTGACTTGCCTCACCTAGAGTCCTGGTCCATGCACTAATCCCCCCAAAGGCCACAGAACAATCTTCAGAGCAGCACAGTGCTAATCAGGAGAGAACAAGTTACAGAATTCATAACAGCTGGAGACTGCAAAATGAACAGACACTGACTGGGCACAGGGGACATCGAAGTCTCATCTTCAACCCCACCATCCCACATACTTCCCCAGGCAGTGGCTCAAGATTATCACTCTGGGACATGTCACCTTCTCAGCTTGTCCTCTCCTAAGCCCCAGGGACTCTCAGGTGAAATCCTCTCCCATGTCCTACCTCCAGTTGCTGCCCTCCAGCAACCCCCATATAAAGAAACCTAGATCTAGAGTGCCTGTGACCCAATGCCTTGCATGCTAATGGTGCTTGTGTGTTCACACCCAGCCTGAGGTTTGGGAGACATTTTCTGTGGTGCTTAATACATGTTTATAGAAACAATGAATAAGTTCTCCTCTCTCTCCAAGTTCACTTGTAACATGGAGAGATGCTTACTTAAGTGATTTCATCATCCCATTCACCCTTCTTCCAGGCCACAACTTTGCAGAAATGCATACGGATCATACTAAGGAGATGAATTCTTTGTATTGGCCAGAAGAATAGTCCAGTCTTGGCTCGGCCCTCAGTGTCCTTGTCTCACTTTCTGTAATGGTTAACTTCAGGTGTCAACTTGGCTAGGTGACATTATCCAGTTGTTTGGCCAACCAGGCACTGGCTTGATTGCTACTGTGAGGATATTTTGTGGATTTAAATCATTATTATGTTGACTGCTTCTATAGCTGATTACATCTACAAGCAAGAAAGGAGACTGCCTTCAGCAATGAGAAAAGTCTCCTCCAATCAGGTGAAGGCCTTAAAGGAAGTGATCATTTCAGCAGTCAGAAGAAAGAATTTCCATCCTTATATCAGCAAGCCAGTTTCTCCTGGGGAATTCACCAGAAACCATCATCAGAATTCCAAGCTTGCAAACTGTTATGTAGAATTTCAAGCTGTCCATCCCCACAACTCCATGAACCAATTCCTATAACAAATCTCATAATATTTATGTAAGATGTACATCTGTTTATCTGTACATAGATAGATAGATCTACTCTCAGTTCTGTTTCCCTGGGAACCTTTACTAATTAATGCATCTTTTTTTCACTTGATCATTGTCAGACACCCTATAGATGGTCACATCCAGCACCGTGGTCTTATTTCTGAAAAACTTGCATGCGCTCCTAATATTTAACCATTGCAATTCTAAAAAAACTAATGATAACTAATATTACAGTTACAAAAATGTGCTTGCTATCATCCATTGTAACAAATGTCCCACACCAAAGCAAAGTGTTGGTATTGGGGAGGTATATCGGTATTCTGTACTTTATGCATGATTGTTCTGTAAAAACTCAACTTCACTAATAGTTAAAAAAGTAAAATCAATGTCCCTAATATTGGAAGAAATAGAAGTGGCCATCAGGTATTGGCCCCCTAATGTACCAGATCTTTACATCCCTTTCTGAGTTCAGGATTTGGGAGTCTACTAAACCTCTCCTAAACAATAGAGAAATTTTGCTTGCATTCTTAGTGGGTTTTGTTTCATTCTGTTTTGTTTTGTTTTGCCTTTGGGGGATAATTATAAAGACTATCCCATAATCGATACCCTGGGAGAATGCAAAGACTTCCTCTCCAAGATGTCCAAAGTCAGCATCATTTCCTAAAAGAACTGAAACCACCCCACAAATAGAGTCTTAAAGCTGACTCACCCAGGCAGCTGGGGTAGAGAGCACATCTGACAGCATGAGCATGGAAATGTGGATGAGCTGCCTTAAAATCATCTCTGAGACGGAAGCTCCTCAGAGCACAGAAATGAAAATCATCTAAGAAAGCATATCTCCAGCAATTTCCAGGACATGGAAACACTCGTATTTCTCCCAACATATGGCCCTCGAGACCTGGGAGGAAAGGCACTGGCTATGAGGGAAGGAACTCCAAAACCCTTTACTTGGGCTGGGGAAGAGTGGACACATGTCTGCCTGGCCACTGATTTGCTCTCAGATGAACAGAAACAAAAAGGAGTCCATCAGGATTAAGTCAGCCATTGCTGGTCCCTGTCAATTGGACCTGCAGATTTGATCTCAAAGCTACAGTAGGGAATCCCAACAGATATGATGTAAAGTTGGTGCTGGACCCTCCCTGGCTCCTTGTCCACCCATGATGGAGCCAGTCACTCTGGGGAACAGAGTAAAACTCAGGGATGGTTACAGAGAGCAGAATGGAAAAATCTGGAGAATTGAAAGCCTCATCAGGACCAGAACAAAAAAAGGCTGACCCCAGCCACTGCCTGGCTAACCCCAGCACACAAACCCCCAGGAGCCTGGAGCAACCTGCAGTGAACAGTAAGTGCTTCAAAGGGAGAGAGGTACAGCCATCTGTTGCTCACCACCAAGCCCCATCTCCTAGACCAAGCACTCGGAGTGCAAGGAGCCCTGCAAACTACCATCTCCTGAGACCTAGAGGTCTGGGTAAGGGTCATCTCCTACTGACCTTGAGACCAAACACCCACTGGAAATACAGAATGTTCTCTGCAGAGCTGTCCCTGTGCCAGCAGGGTGGGCTGAGGCAGAACCAGGCACCCAGGACTCACCCAGAATGGGAGGTATCTGTGTGGAGCTGTGTCACTGTGGCAATTATTGTATTGATAGTTACTGCACTACCACAGTGACACAGCCCCATACAAAAGCCCCACCAGGGCTCACAGGAGACATGCTGCAAGTGAGCATCTGGGGGCAAGGACAGCATTACCCATCATTGTGTAAAACTCACACAGCATTCAACCTAAACACCATCCCATGGGAGACAGAGTGCAGAGGTAAAAGGATGGGCACACCACATTGATTATAACCAAAAAGAGAAACACACACCTGGAAGCAGGCTGGGCCTTCCATGGACCTCCCCTGCACCCAGGCCTCCCCTGCACCTGGGCATCCCCTGCACCCAGACCTCCCCTGCACCTGGGCATCCTCTGCCCTGGTATTTCCTGTACCTGGGCATCCCCTGCACCTGGGCCTCCCATGGGCTTTCCCTGCACCTGGGCCTCACCTGGACCTCACCTACACCTAGACACCCCCTGTACCGGAGCCTCTCATGGGCCTTCCCTATACCTGGGCCTCACCTGGGCCTCCCCTGTACCTGGGACTCCACTGCACCTTCTCCAGGTGCTACAGGAGCTGAGATTGAGACAGAGGCCTCACAGAGTCACCACCAGTGCTGCAGGAGTCCCTCAGGGATTAGAGAACTACTGAGGTCTGCCATCAATGCAGTGGTGCAATTCCAGGTGGGTTTTGGGAGAGGTGATGCACTTTAGAACACAGCACAAGTATGGTAGCCAGTGACAGTGAGCCATAACTTAGCACTGAGGTAGAGCCAGTGAGTGTGCTCAGGTGGGGCCAAGACTGGAGCCCCCATTTAGCTATGCCCTTCACAGAATAAGGAGCACTCCCAGGGCTGGAATGCCCCCCCTCACCCTCCAAGGTCAGGCTCTGTGCCCTCCTCTGCCCTCCTACTTGGGATGATAAAGGGCCCCAGAGTGACCATGCACAGGGGATGGGAGAGGGGGGCCTTAAATAAACCCTTCAGAATGCCATCCCCATGGGGCTGGCTTCCAGAACAGATGCTGACAGACTGTGGACAGTGTCCTGATGTGATTCAGTGGAAGCCTGGGAAAAAAGCAGGCCAAGGGCTATCCACCCAACTAGAGATGTCTCCATGGGCTCCTAGCAAGAGACCCCCAAAATGTGGAGCCATCCACACACTCTCCTCTCAGCACTTTGTCTTGGTCCCCAGGGTCAGCCTCTGCCTCTGGAGTCTGCTTCTCCCAGGGGAAACTTTCCACCACACCCCTGCAGGGGGAGATTAGGGGTGGGTGTGTAGCACTGTGGGATACGACTGTACTGTTTTTAGTTGCTATGGCCTCAGCAGTACAGTGCTGTCAAAAATCCCTAGGACTAGGTCGTGCTCCCCAGCACTGACCCTACTGCCAAGTGAATGCCCTCTCAGGTTTCTGAATGAGGCCACATCACCAGGTATATTGTGGTTTCAGGGCAGAACAGCCTATAACACAAACCTTCAGGGGCACAGGTGCTGATGGTGAGAAGACAGCCCCTCCCTGCAGCACCACCCCACCCCCAGCCATGGCAGAGACAAGGTCCCCTGCCTGGGAAGTCCACAGTATCATGAAACACCAGGGCCAAAGCCAACACTGGGTCTCAATTAGACTTTGCTCTAGTTGGTGGGTGTGCCCTGTTGACCTTCCCTAAGCCAGAGGGTGGCCCCAGCTGGCAACTGCAAAGCCCCTCTCTTGGAGGTGGGCAGCCCATTGCAAGGACATGGACTGGCCTGGTGACTCAACAAGCTAAGTGTCCCCAACACATGTCTGAGCCCTTTCCCAGGGTCCTCAGGGGGTGTTGGGAGCTAGGTAGGCTCAAACTTCGATGAAGCCCCCTCTCCCTGCCTGTACCCCCACAGCTCAGCTTCCAGGACTCCCCCTGGAGCAGCCTGGGCAAGGCAGGGTAGGGGTTCCCCGTGGCCTCCTCCAGCTCTGTGGGGACACATGATATTGTCAGGGTTTCTGTCACTGTGGGTGGGGTACCAACTACCACAGTGACACGTCCTATGCTCAGAACTGTGCTGTCACCACCTGCCTCACTGAATTCCTTGCCAGGGACTGGGCCTGGTCTTCTGTGCATCTTCCCAACAGTATTAGAAGGATGGAAATGGGCTCCCATCTCCCAAAGGGGTCTGGGGAGGTCCCACACCACCCTGCCCCCCACATCAGCCAGATAGCACCAGCCCCTGGGGCCACCACCAGGGCATAAGAGAGGAAGTGGGGCAGGGTCTCATCTCTCTTGGGGGAGCTGATTGATTTGGTTTTAGACACTTTTCTCCCAGAGAGGAGAGATCAGTGGGGGTCTCGGCAGAAGGCAGGTAAGGGTAGCCTCCTGCATAGGGGCAGCAACTACTTTCATGGCCTCAGGAGGGATGCCAAGAGAAGGGCAAGGTTGGGGGACCCATGAGTAAGCCCAGCACACCTCAGCATAACCAGGAGGCACTGCCTTAAAGCAGGCATCAGCCTGAGGCCAGGGTGGAGGGCAGGGGTCAGGAAGATCTTGCAGAGAAGGTGGGTTGCCCAGCAGCTATGAAGGCTGGGATTCCTCCCTCAGCCCAGTCCAGCTCTGCCTTTGCCTCTGTTTCCTATGGTCATTTCCAGTAGAGAAGAGGTCAATTCCACCAGCCACACCCAGGGTCCATGGAACATGCCTGCCTGTGCTACCCCAGCTCACAGAGCCACCAAATGTTACCTGAATTGTCGTGAGTCATGCCCATAATGACCTCACCTGGGGAAGGTGACAGAGGATCCACAGTCACACACTCAGACTAAAGGAACCTTCCAGAAATCCTCATGACCCTGCAAGTGTCTCCCTGATCCATGCAGGGAGACAGTCTGTGTGAGGACAGCTATCAGGGCCCAGGGCCCACGTCCCGCTCCACCCAGACCCCAGGAAGGAATGCACTGATGACCCCCCCACCTCCTCTGCAGTTGTGCCTGTTCTCAGGACCTCACTCCTGGGGGGTCACTTGGCTCCCATTCACCCCACAGCATGTGGGTGCCACAGGCTGCCAATGCAAGTGCTTTCCTGGAAGACAGGAATGCAGGAAAGACTCTTCCCTCTGCCCACAATGGCAGAGGAGATGCAGGAAGGTCTGAGGCCTGTGCACCATCCACAGAGATGAGAGAGGGACTGAGTAGGGCAGGGACCTTTATAGCTCAAGCAGAGGCTTTTTGCAAAGGTCCTCCTACTGTGTTACTATAACTACCAATGCCATAGACCCAGAGCAAAACCTGTCTGGGAAACCCACTGGGATCACACCAGCTCCCTCAGCCCTAAGCCACCTACCCCACCCACATGCTGGGAGGGGCCTGGACCCTCTGCTGCATCAGGACACTCTTGGGGCCAGGTTGGCCACTGAGCTTGTGTCCAGGTGCACTACCTGTCCACCAACTGGCTGCAGTGACCCCCTCTACCACTCTGCACCTCCCTCTGACAGCCGTACTTGGACCACTGTAAGGCTGTCTGCACTACAAGCCCCTGTCCTGTCTTCCCAGGCAGAGAGAGAGCTCTGGGCTAACCCATCCTTGGTGGGCAAGCTCCCAATGTGCAGGAACCCAAGCAAACATCCCCTTCAACTGCCCCTGTGACACCCAGAGCCAAGCAACAGATACAGAGGACCCTTGCCACACACTTACACACCAAGGAATTACCTGCTCTGGCCAGCTATGCTGAGGCTGCTCAGCAGATCAGCACCTTTGGGAAGGGGTCCCTAGCTGTGCAGGCACTGTGATGATCCCTAGCTATTCACCTGGGGCCTCCTGGGGGCATGCAGAGGGAGCTGCTCCTGGTGCTGGGGCTGTGTGCAGCCACCAGGAACTTGGGATGAGTGCAGGGAAGCAGGGTCCTTGGGGGACAGGAGACCATTTCAAGACAGAGAGACCAGTTCCTGGGCTGTCAGAGGGCCCCAGGGCTGCAGGGAATCCACTTCCAGAGACTGGGGTTGTGCAGCATTCTCAGCCTAAGGCCGTGCCCCACAGGGCCATTGTCATTAGCAGTTCCATTCCCGAAATTAGCCATAGTGCATGATCTCCTCTAAAGACATGGCTCATGGACATACAGTGTGGTCACAGAGTGATAGAGCCTGAAAAGGGAGTCCTTCCATAAGGGGGCTTCTGCTGCACCCTGCCCCAGCTCCCCAGCAGCACATGCCCTGCCCCACAGCACAGCCAGGACTTCCCACACATGGGCATCCATCTCCAACTCCGCCCAGCCCAGCAGTTAGGAGCACTCTGAACTGAGGTGAGGCCACACATGCCATGCCTGGTCCTTACTTCCCAACATCTGCTGTCCCATCTAGTCCTGGGGTGGCTCTCTGCTCTAGGACTCTGGCCTTTCTATGTCAGCTCTGACTTCCCCAGCTGCAGAGGTGGCTCTTCCTGGACATTCCTCCTCCAGCTCTTCCCTGCCCTGCCCACTGCTTCCAAGTACTGCATCTCCTGTTCACAGCCCTCCTGTCTGCCCTACTGGGTGTACCATCTGAATGGCCCCCACATCTGCAGAACTAGAAGGCTGCTGGCCAGCAGGGGCTTTGACTTCCTCACTTATAGACACAGCTGCAGAGCCCATGCTTAATCCCCAACCAGGGCCCTGACTTTCACAGAGACTGTTCTTTTCACTAGCAGACCTTCTTGCCTCCCCATGGAATATGCTGCACAAAGCAGGGTCACCCAGGGATCCAATCTGACTTTAGAGGGAAGACAGTTCCTCAGGTACCTCCCACCCCAGCAAAACCCAAACAGCAGCCTCAGGACCGGGGGCATCATAGCCTGCAACCAAGAGTCAGACCCTCTCCTCATCAGATACTGGGCCAGGCCCCAGAGCACTTCTGTGGCCCCAGGCAGCCTAAACGTGGTTCCAGCAGGGAGTGCAGGGTGGATGCTATCTTACCAGCCTATGCTATGACCCCAGGAGGGCCCACCATGGCTTGGGTCCCTGCCATCCTTATCCACCTCTGGAGGTCAGCGGCCCCAAGTCAGTCAGTGTGGCCAGAACCACCCATTGTGACACTGGTCTCATCCATCCTCCACCCCTTGGCCCCACCATCAGGTATCCAGCAGCTCAGCCTGCCAAGGTGCTGACCTTTAAGCTTAAACCCTGGTGCCATTAGAAACCCCTTACTCCTGTCAGCCCTCAGCTCCCCAAACTCCCACTGGCTCTGTGGTGCCCCAGTGTGCTGGCCGACTGCTTGGACCTCTCCTGCCTGTTGGACACCCCTGCACAGGCCCGGCCTAAAGGGCCCTAGACACTGTTATTGTCACAGGTTATCAGGCTGTAGTCTAGATGACTGCGGAGACTACAGTGACACCCCAGATAGCAGCAGGGGCCAGCAAGATGCATACCCAGCACCTCCCCAGACACTCCCTTCTCTGAGCTACAGCCTTCAGCCCCTGACCCAGGCTGATCCAGGGCTCACACTTCACACTTTGAGCCTGAGGTCTCAAGGCCAGCATGCTCTACATCTGGCCCAGCCAGTTGGCCTCCTGCTCTGAGCTCACACCTGCTATAGTGACTGCACAGGAGCCTATGGGTGAACCCTGCCCCTAATCCAACACCCCCACCCCCACCCCAACACACACACACACACCATGTCTGAGCCCTTTCCAAGGGACCTCAGCCAGGGTCAGAAACCAGGTGGGCTCAGGGGCCATCAGTGAAGCAGCACTCTCTCCCTTGCCCACACAGGGAATGCACTCCTCCATGTCTGGATTGCAGCTCAGTTTGCAGGGTCCCCTGGGCTCACCTAGGAAAGGCTGTACAAGGTGGGGCTCTGCAGAGATGTGGGATATTGTTGGGTTCTCCATCTTGTTGGATATACCAGCTACCATGGTGACACAGCCTGTGCTCAAAACCATGGTGACACTGTCTAGCCTCCTGCCCAACCTGCCAAGGGCTGGGCATGGTCACCCATGCATCCTCCCAACAGTGCTAGGAGGCTGGACACAGGGTCCCTTCTCCTGAAAGTGCCCGTGGAGGTTCAGCCATGTACCAGTCAACAGTGGAGGGTGCTAGCTGCCAAGCCTGGGACTCTCCTTTTGCAGCAAAACCAGGGCCTCCTCTCCACTTCTCCATTGCAGGGAGAGGGTGCCATTGTGGCCCAACCACTCAGGCCACTGCACAAAGCATCTTACACTAGAAACCACCTCACAAACAGAGTCTTAAAATTATCAGCCCATGAAGAGCAGCTAAGCTGTAACCAAGTTAGCAACTGGGCCAGACAATCCCTTATAATATTGGGCCACCCTGTTACCAGTGAAGTTGAGCAGCCATGTCCTTGAGCCACCACCAACAGGCAAACATCATCCCCAAGCACTTTCCCTGGAACTTTGGGACAGCACGCTGACCACACCAGGCAGAGCTAACATGCTGGAGGCCTGCCCTCAACCCAGCACAGGAAACTCACCTGTGCATTTGACTACAGTGCATGGTGCAGAGCATGGCCAGCCTTGAAGTGGACTCAGTAGCACTGCTCACCAGATGAATGCAGTGGGGCAGCTATAGATTTGCAACCCTGACTGCATTAGGCAGGACAGGTAACCTTTGGCCATCTGACCTCCTAGCAGCTGCTGACTGCAGCTTCTGACCCCAGGAGGACGGCCCTAGAGGTTGCAGGCAGCTAGGATCAAGAGGATATCTGACTGCATGAGCATGGAAATGGAGACAAACTGCTACATGGGGATGTTTTAAAATCATTGCTGAGGAGTGAGTTCCTCAGAGCACAGAAATGAAAATCATGCAGGAAAGTATATCTCCAGCAATGTTCAGAACATGGTAACTCGCATATTGCTCCCAACATAGGACCTTCAAGACTTGGGAGGAGAGGCACTTGCTGTGTGGGAAGGAACTCCTAAAATCCTTTCTCAGGCTGGAAAAAAGTGGACACATGTCTTTCTGGACAAAGATTTGACCTCAGATGAAGACAAACAAAAAATGGTCCATCAAGATTAAGTCAGCCTATCGCTGGTGCTGGTCAATTTGACTTGCAGGTTTGATCCCAAAGCCACAGTTGACAATCACAACAGATAAAACATCAAGTTGGTGACAGACCCTCCCTGGCTTCTTCTCTACCTGTGCCAGAGGCAGTTACTCTGGGAACAAGAAAAACTCAGGAACAGTTACAGATTGCATAATGAAAACAACCAGAGAATTGAAAGCCCATGTGGACTGAGACAAATAAAGGGCTGTTCCCAGGCACTACCATGCAAACCTGAGCACACAAACCCCGAGGGTCCCAGAGTAGCATGCACAGGGAAGTAAGTGCTGCAGAAGGGAGGGGACAGCCATCTACCTAGCCCTGTCTCCCAGACCAAGCACGGTCCCCATACACAACTCACAGGGCAAATAGCCCTTTGAATAGCTGTCTCTTGATACTTGGAGGATTCAGTTAGCATCATCCCTAACTGAATTTGACATGAAATGGAAAGTCAGAAACTTGTCTCCACAGCTGTCCCTGAGCCAGAAGGGTGTTCTGGGGCTGTCACAGACAGCCAGGATCTCGCTGAGGATGGAAGGTTTGTGTTAGGAGCTGTGACACTGTGGTAATACAGTGATGATACTTTCTGGGATGACCATAGTGACACAGCCCAATCCAAAAGCTCCACCAGAAATCATAGGGGACATGCTGCATGTGAGTGTCTGGGGGCAAGCATAGCCATAACTGTCAACAAATAAACCACACATGGCATTTGACCTAAATGCCCTCCCAGGAAAGGCAGAGTACAGAGGTAAAAGGATGAGCATGCCTCAGTGATTCTAATGAAAAAGAGAAACACACAACTGGAAGCAGGCTGAGCCTCCCATGGGCATCTCCTGCACCTGACCTGTCCTGTATCTGGGCCTCCCCTACACCTACTCCAGGTGTTGCATGTGCAAAGATTGGGATAGAGGCTGCAGCGGTCAATACCTGGGCTGTAGGAAGCCCTGGGGGTGAGGGGGTGGGGGTAGAGAACTACTGAGGTCTGTTATCACTGGAATGGTGCAAATCCAGGTGGGTTTGGGGGAGAGGTCATGCACACAGGAACACAGCACAGGGAAAGAAGCCAGAGAGAGAGTGATGGATTTAGCCCTGAGGTAGAGCCAGTGAGTGTGCTCAGGTGGAGCAAAGGCTGCAGCCTCCACTTAGCTATGCCCTTCACAGAATAAGGAGCACTCCCAGGGCTGGTGTGCCCCCTCCTCACCCTCCCAGGTCAGGATCTGTGCCCTCCTCTGCCTTCCTACTTGGGAGGATAAATGGCCCTGCAGTGACAATGCACAGGGCAGGGGAGGTGGGGACCTTATCCCACTATGCCTGGAATGCCTTCCCCATGGGGCTGGATTCAAAAGAGACAGGCACTGACTGATGAGGTTCAGTGGGAGCACCATGACAAAATTATGCAAGGGGGCATCAACCAACCAAGAGAGTTCTCCACAGTCTATGACCAAGAGAACCCAGAATACAAAGTCATCTTCACTCTCTTCTCTCAGCAATTTGTCTTGGTCCCCAGGGTCAGCCACTGTATCTGGGGTCTGCTTCTCCCAGTGTTAACCTCCTGCTAAATCATGCAATTACAGCCCCCACACCTCCTGAACTAACACCCAATAGCTCACCCACTTCCATGGCCTTGTAAATCTAGGCCCCTAGAAAGCAGGACCTATTCCCCCTGAGTTCCAGGGAGACTCCAGGGAGACTCCATGGCCCAAAATCGATCTCAGGGCCAAGTTCTAGGTCTGGGAGGTCTGAGCCTGCCCACTGCATGGTGCTGCATTGGGGGAAGGGGCTGCACACTGACCTTTGTGATCTAAAGCTGCACAATGAGGCTCACCAGCCTCAGGATCCATCTGGCCTCTATGTCTCAGAGGCCAAGGTCTGGGCTCTCCTCCCTGTGAAGCCCCCAGAGAAGCCAGGGCAGGGGCCTCTGAGGGAAGCACAGCCTCACCTCCCCAGGCTGCCCCTACTGGGTTAGAATCCATCAAAGAAGGCCCCTCCTTCTCAATCACTTGCCAAGCCTTGAAAGCAGCTTGATGGATCCCAACCCAGTACACCCAGGGTTGGACTCAGGACCCACCTCCCACCCTGCAGAGACAGGTAGTGCCTGGACCAGTCTCCCCAGAGGACCAGACAGACACATGATAGGGTAGTGAACTAGCCTGGGGCCACCCAGGCAACAAAATTGCACCCAGCCTGCAAGGGGGTGGGGAGCAGGACACCTGGGGCTCACCAAACATGTCCAGGGCCATCACCATCTGTATGTGTCACGTGATTCAGGATCTACACTACCAGAGTCCATCACTAGACCAGGGTCACCAGCCAGAGGCACAGAGGCCCAGGGGGTTCAGGAGACACATTACCTCTGGCAGAAGATATGGAGTGTCTCCTACCTTCTCCCCGCTGAACGACTTGTGCACAGTTCATTTAGAACAGGTCTGTGCAACTCCCCAAACTCCACACCCCGTGGCATCTACCGCAGAGACACCCATGCTGCTCCCTGTGGATCCTCCCCTGGCTTCACTCTGTTCCCAGACAGGACACCCCCTGATACAGGAGGACACAATGGGGGGGCCTCTCCCTCATGTACTTAGGGTAGTGCCTGTGCCACCAAGGGATGCTTTCAACACCAGGAGCCCGTGTACAAACTCCCTCAGTCCTGGGCTCCTGGCAACCAGGTTTGGCCTCTCACCAAGCAGCCCTGGACCACAAGGGGCAAGATTCTGGTCTGCAGGACAGGTCTGCACCACACCTGCCTGGGCCAGACCTCTCCTACAAGAAGGAAAGTGGGAGGTGTAAATGCAGGTGCAGTGGTCCTTGCCTGGGCCAACTGCTCTGGACATGGACTGCAGGCATGGATGCTGGACTTCAACCCAGTGAGCTTATCAGAATGGATAAGAATCCCACACTGCTACTCATTGTTCGTCTGCTCCCAACATCTTAAGGCCATTCAACATAAAAAGGCAACAGCCAAGCAGAACTTATCCTCACTTGCTTCAACTTCCTCTGCTCTATTTAAGCTCCCCCTTTCCACCTCCTAAGTGGAGCCCCATTTCACATGCAAATTCAATGCTGACTGACTAATGAGTTATAAACTGCTCAAAAACTCCCTAAACATGTGATTAATTTATTAGCAGTTTTAATTGAATACTTTAGACACAGGCCAGAGCTGCTAAAAATCAAGGAAGCTGTATGCCAGCCCTTCCAAAAAATGGGAAATCAACCCTGCTCCCATACAAAGGAGGAGGCAGATCCTTCATGAAGATGAGCCAGGAAGTGGGTTCCATTTATGAAGATGAGCACACTCTCCCTCCCAGATATACAGGGCTCACAAAGCTGCCCAGCTCCAGGCACTCAGGGCCATACTCATCTCAACCAGAGCTCAGCTCACCTCACATAGAGCCTGATTCACCTCACAGAGCTCAGATCACCTCATCCACTTGTATGTTACCCATGGCCCCAATCATTTCTCTCAAAACTGGACTCACCTCTTCATCAGCCTGATTAATATTACAGTCTGAGTCACCTCACACAGAGCCTGGGTCATCTCACTCACAGCCTGGATCTCTTCACCAGATCCTGAATCACCTCACTCAGAGCCCAACTCACCTCACCTATAACTGGCTTACATCACCTAGAACTCTGACCCATGCATTAAGTGCCCCAAGGCCAAAGAAGCTTCTTCAGGGCAGCTGGATTCCCAACAATGGAGAGCAAGTAGGATTCATAAGAGCTGGAGCCTCCCTCACTGTTAGGTGACATTTAAGCCCCATCAAGCACCCCACCAACCCACACATTAGCAGTCATCAATTCTTGTTACTCTTCCCCACACAGTGGCTCAAGATTATCACTCTGGGACATGTCACTTTTTCATCCTGTCCTCTCCTTTACCCCAGGTACTCTCTGGTGATACCCCCATCCTAGTCTCCCCCAGCTACAGCCCTCCAGCAACACCCCTCAGGAGAAACCTGCATCCTGAATGCCTGAGACCCAAGGCCTGGCTTCCTAACAGTGCTTCCACATTCCCACCAGGCCTGAGGTTTGGAAGACATTTTTTGTGGTGCTTGATACATGTTTATTGAAATATTGAATAAAAGTAATTCTTCCTCAACATGTTCACTTGTAACACACTGGCAATTTTTACTTAAGTGGGTCTTTCTTCCCCTCCCTTCCAAACCATCATTTCCTAAAAGAACTGAAATAACCCCATAAATAGGTTCATAAAACTGCCCCACCCATCAACAGCAGCTGAGCAATAAGCAAGTTCACAACTGGGCTAGACAGAACTCCCATAACTCTGAACCCACTCTGTTACCACCAAATGCAAGCAACCAGCTCTCTGAGGCCCCATTGACAGGCAAGCACCTTTCCCAAGCAATTTTCCTGGAGTTGTGGGGAAGCACCTTCACCCTAACAGTCAGAACTAACATGCTGGAGGCCTGGCCTCATATCAGCATGAGACTACCCAATGCATTTGTCTACAAAGGCTGGTGGAGAGTGTGACTGGCCTTGGAATGATCTCAGTCCCACTGCTCACTGACTGAAGGTGGTGAGAAGCTGCATTAGGCAGGACAGCTGTGATTTCATAGGCTGACTTCCTAGCAGCTGCTAGTTGGAGCTCCTGATCCAGGAGGACAGATGTGCAGGCTGCAGACAGCAGAACTCAAGAGGACACCTGAGTGCATGGGCATGAAAATGGAGACAAGTTGCTTTAAAATCATCTCTGAGAAGGGAGCTCCTCAGAGCACAGAAATGAGAATCATCAAGGAAAGTATATCTCCAGCAATATCCAGGACATGGAAACTCTCATGTTTCTCCCAACATAGGATCTTCAAGGCTGGGAGGAGAGGTGCTGGCCATGAGGGAAAGAACTACTTAACCCTCGCTAGGGCTGGGGAAGGGTGCACACATGTCTCTTTGGCCACATATTTGTCATCAGATGAAGAGAAACAAAAATGGTCCATCAAGATTCAGAGAGTCCATCACCAGTGCCCAGTCAATTAGATTACAGGTTTGATCCCAAAGCCACAGTCGGGAATCAGAACTGATATATCAAGGGGATGCCAGACACTCCCTGGCTCCTTGGACACACATGCTGGAGCCAGCCTCTCTGGGGAACAAGGCAAAACTCAGAGATGGTTACAGAGAGCAGAGTGGAAACAACTGAAGAATTATAAGCCCAATCTGGACAGGGACAAATAAAATGCTCTCCCCAGCCACTGCCAGGCAAGCCCCACCACACATCCCCTTAGGGGCACAGAGCAGCCTACAATGGACAGCAAGTGCTGCAGAAGGGACAGGGACAGACATCGCTTGCTCACCACCACCAAGCTCCAACTTGACCAAGCATGGAGCCCACATGCTACTCAGAGGGCAAGGAAGTCTGCAAACAGCAGTCTCTTGAAAACTGGAGGTCTCAGTAAGGGTCATCCCTAACTGACCTTGAGACCAAACACCCACTTGAAAGTCAACATGTCTTCAGAGCTGTCCCTGAGCCAGCAAGGCTGGGCTGGGTCTGTGTCAGGCAGGTAGGATCTCACCCAGGATGGGAGGATTGAGTGATGAGCTGTGTCACTGTGGCAATATTGCAGTGGTGGCTATTGGTACTACCACAGTGACACAACCCCGTCCAAAAGCCCCAATGGGGCTCACAGGGGACATCATGTGTTTGAGCTTCTCAGGGCTAGAACAGCAGTACCTGTTAACATGTAAACTGCATGCAGCATTAGACCTAGGCAGCCTCCTGTGGGAGGCAGTGTACAGAGGCAAAAGGACAGACATGCCTCATTGATGAAAACCAAAAAGAAAAACCCATACCTGGAAACAAGCTAGGCTCCCCATGGGCATTGCCTGCATCTGGGCATCTCCTGCAACTGCTCCTTCCCTACACCCAAGCCTTCTTCTTACCATGAAGCCTTCTTCTTACCAGAGGCTCCCATGACCTTCCCTGCACCTGGGCCTCAACTGGGCCTCCCCTGCACCTGCCCTACTGCATCTGTGCCTCCCCTACACAAGCTTCAGTTGCTGCAGGAGCTGAGATTGGGACAAGCTCTAAAGAGTCACCACCAGGATTTCAGGAGGCCCTTAGGGAGCGCAGAACTACAGACATTTCTGGTCTCTGCAATGGTGCAATTCCAGGAGGGTTTAGAGAGAGGTGAGGCACTCAGGACACAGCATCAGAATATTAGCCAGAGAGAGGGTGCTGCAGCTTAGCTCTCAGGTAGAGCCAGCAACTGTGCTCAGGAGAATTGAAGGCTGGAGCCCCCATTTAGCTATACCCTTCACAGAATAAGGAGCACTCTCCAGAATTGGAATGCCCCTCTTCACACTCCCAGGTTAGCCTCTGCATCTTCTTATGCCTTTCTACTGTGAGGATATATGGCCCCAGAGAGACCAGGCACTGGATAAGGCAGGGGACTTAACCAATCCCCATGAAAATTCCATCCCTGTGGGGCTGAATTCCAAAATGGACAGATACCAAATGGCTGCATACAGCACCCTGACATCATTCAGTGGGTGCCCTGGACAAAGGCAGGCAAAGGGGAGCCCACCAACCCAGAGAGGAACATGGACCACAGCAAGACCCCCCCCAGAATATGGAGCCATCCTCACACTCTCCTCTCAGCACATTGTCTTTGTCCCCAAGGTCAGCCTATTCCTCTGGTTCTCCCAGGGGAACCCTCCCGCCACAACCCTACAGATTAGGGGTGGATGTGTAACACTGTGGGAATACTACTGTACTGGTTTTAGTTGCTATGGCCACAGCAGCATGGTACCTGTCAAAAAACCCCAAGAACAAAGTGCCTGCCCTCTCAGTTTTCTGAATGAGGCCACGTACAAGGTATACAGTGGTTTCTGTCCTGAAACACAAACCTGCTGGGGCACAGGTACTGATGGTGAGAACACAGCCCCTCCCTGCAGCACCACCCCACCCCAGCCATGGTGGACAGGATGAGGTCCATGCCCAGAAAGTCCACAGGATCATGAAACACATGGTCCAAAGCCACCACCGGGTCTCAACTGGAACTTAATCTTTTGTGGGTGTGCCCTGTCAACCATTCCTAAACCAGAGGGGTGTGCCTGACTGGCATGTGCCAAGCCCCTCCCTTAGAGGTGGCCAGCCCATTGCAAGGACAGGGACTGGCTTGCTGACTCCACAAGCAAAGTGCCCCCAACACATGTCTGAGCCCTTTCCCAGGGGCCTCAAGGAGTGTTGGGAGCCAGGTGGTCTCTGGTGTGCCCAAAGAATCTCCCTATCCCTCCTCAACATGACCACAGCTCAACTTCCATGACTTCCCCTGGAGCAGCCTGGACAAGACAGGGTGGGTGCTGTCTGCACCCCCCATCCCACTCTCTGGGGATATATGATATTGTCAGGGTCTCTGTCACTGTGGGTGGAGTAGAAACTACCATGGTGACATGTCCTGTGCTCAAAAGTTTTGTCATCTGCCCTGCTGCCCTCCCCACCAGGGACTGGGCCTGGTCTTCTGGGCATCCTCCCAACAGTCCTACAAGGCTGGAAATAGGGTCCCTTCTCATAATGGGGCCCAAGGAAGCCTCAGGCCACTCTGACCCCCCACTCAACCTGATATCACTAGCTGCTGGGGCCACCCCTGGAGCATATGATAGGAAGTGGGGCAGGGTTTCATCTCCCTTGGGGCAGCTGATTGATTTGGTTGTTGACACTTTTCTCCCAGAGAGGAGAGAACATTGGGGGTCTTGGCAGAAGGCAGGTAAGTATAGACTCCTGTGTGGGGGCGGTGACTGCTTGGGTGGCTTCAAGAGGGATGTCAGCAGGAGGGCTGGGCTGGGGGACCCCAGAGTGGGCCCTGTGCAGCTCAGCATGACAGGAAGCACTGCCTTAAAGCATGCATAAGCCCGAGGCCAGGGAGGAGGGCAGAGGCTGAGAACAACTGGCAGGGAGAGTGGGTTGTCCAGCAGCTATGAAAGCTGGGGTCCCTCCCCCAGCCCACCCTGGCCCTGCTTTTGCCTCTGTTTCCTGGGGTCATTTCCAGGAGAGAAGAGGTTGATCCCACCGGCCACACCTATGGTCTACGGGACCTGTCTGTGCTGCCCTGGGCCCCAGAGCCACCAACTGTTCCCTGAATCATCCTGAGTCAGGGTTGACCTCACCTGGGAAAGGCAATGCAGCATCCACACTCACACACTCAGACTAAAGGAACCTTCCAGAAATCCTCATGTCCATTCAAGTGTCTCCCTGTTCTGTACAGGGAGATAGTTTGTGTGAGGATGGCTGTCAGGGCCCAGGGCCAGTGTCCTGCTCCACCCAGACCCCAGGAAGGAATGCACTGGTGACCTTCCACCTCCTCTGCAGATGTGTCTGTTCTCAGGACCTCACTCCTGTGGGGCACTTGGCTCCCATTCACCCCACAGCATGCAGGTGCCACATGCTGCCACCACAAGCTCTTCCCTGTGAGACAGGAGTGTGGGAGGGACTGTCCCCCCTGCCCACAATGGCAGAGGAGATGCAGGAAGGTCTGAAGCCTGAACAACATCCACAGGGTCAACAGAGAGCCCGAGCCCACTCTGTTACTGCCAAATACAAGCAGCCAGCTCACCAAGGCCCCACTGATAGGCAAGCACCTTCCCCAAGCACATTCCCTAGAGCTGCAGGGCAGTACCCTCACTCCAACAGTCAGAACTAGCATGCTGGAGGCCTGGACTCATATCAGCACAGGAGACTAACCTATGCATTTATCTACAGAGGCTGGTGGAGAGCGTGATTGGCCTTGGCCTGATCTCAGTCCCACTGCTCACCAACTGAAGGCAGTGGGCAGCTGCAGGTTTGTAACCCTGTCTGCATTAGGCAGAATGGGTGTGATTTCATAGGCTGACCTCCTAGCAGCTGCTGGGTGGACCTCCTGAACCAGGAGGACTGATGTGCAGGCTGCAGACAGCAGAGCTCAATAGGACATCTGAGTGCATGAGCATGGAAATGGGGACAATCTGCTTTCAAATCATCTCTGAGAAGGGAGCTCCTCAGAGCACAGAAATGAGAATCATCAAGGAAATTATATCTCCAGCAATATCCAGGACATGGAAACTCTCATGTTTCTCCCAACACAGGACCCTCAAGGCTGGGAGGAGAGGGGCTGACCATGAGGGAAGGAACTCCTTAACCCTTCCTAGGGCTGGGGAAGAGTGCACACATGCCTCTCTGGCCATGTATATGTCATCAGATGAAGAGAAACAAAAATGGTCCATCAAGATTCAGACAGCCCATCACCAGTGCCCAGTCAATTGGATTGCAGGTTTGATCCCAAAGCCACAGTCAGGAATCACAACTTATATGACATCAAGGGAGTGCTGGACCCTCCCTGGCTCCTTGGCCACCCATGCTGGAGCCAGCCACTCCGGGGAACAAGGCAAAACTCAGAGATGGTTACAGAGAGCAGAATGGAAACAACTGGAGAACTGAAAGCACAATCTGGACTGGGACAAATAAAAGGCTCTCTGCAGCCACTGCAAGGCAACCCCAGCACACAAACCCTTGGGGGCACAGAGCAGCCAGCAATGGACAGTAAGTGCTGCAGAAGGGACAGAGACAGCCATCTCTGCCTTACCACCAAGCCTTATCCACTAGACCAAGCATGGAACCCACATGCTACTCAGATGGCAAGGATGCCTACAAACAGCAGTCTCTGGAAAACTGGAGGTCTCAGTAAGTGTCATCCCTAACTGACCTAGAGATGAAAAATCTACTCAGAAGTCAACATGTTTCCTTCAGAGCAAGGCTGGGCTGGAGCTGTGCCAGGCAGGCAGGATCACACCCAGGGCAGAAGGATTGTGTGATGAGCTGCGTCACTGTGGCAATATTATAGTGGTAGTGGTTGGTATTACCACAGTGACCCAGCCCTGTCCAATAGCCCCACTGGGGCACATGGGGGACATTCTGCATTTCAGCATCTGGGGACAAGGATGGCGGTGACTGTTAACACATAAACTGCATACAGCCTTCGACCTAGACACCCTCCCAGGGGAGGCAGAGTGCAGTGGCAAAAACAAAAACAAACAAACAAACAAAAAAAAAACAGGCACAACTCATTGATTAAAAACAAAAAAGAGAAACAAATACCTGGAAACAAGCTGAGCCTCCCATGGGCATCCCCTGCACCTAGACATCCCCTGCACCTGCACCTCCCTATACGGAGCCTCTCATGGCCTTCCCTGCACCTGGGGCTCAACTGGGCCTCCCCTGCACCTGCTCTACTGCACCTGTGCCTCCCCTACACATGCTCCAGTTGCTGTAGGAGCTGAGATTGGAACAGAGGCTGTACAGGTTCACCACCAGGATTTCAGGAGGCCCTCAGGGAGTTCTGAACTACAGAGGTTTCTGATCTCTGCAATGGTACAATACCAGGAGGGTTTACAGAGAGGTGATGCACTCAGGACACAGCATAGGAACAGTAGCCAGAGAGAGGGTGCCACAGCTTAGCTCTCAGGTGGAGTGAAGGCTGGAGCCCCAATTTAGCTATGCCCTTCACAGAATAAGGAGCACTCCTCAGAGCTGGAATGCCCCTCCTCACCCTCCCAGGTTAGCCTCTGAATCCTCCTCTGACTTTCTACTGGGAGGATAAATGTCCTCAAAGAAACCAGGCACTGGATTAGGCAGGGGACCTTAACCAATCCCTGTCACAATGCCATCCCTGTGGGACTGAATTCCATAATGGACAGATACTGACTGGCTGCAGATAGCACCCTGACATTGTTCAGTGGGTGCCCCAGGACAATGGCAGACAAAAGAGAGTCCACTCACCCAGAGAGTTCCACGGGCTCTGAGCAGGAGCCCCCCCCCCCCAAGATAATGGAGCCATCCTCACACACTCCTCTCAGCACTTTGTCTTGGTCCCCAAAGTCAGTCTCTGCCTCTGGTTCTCCCAGGGGAACCCTCCCACCACAGCCCTACAGGGGGAGATTAGGGGTGGATGTGTAGCACTGTGGGATACTACTGTACTGGTTTTAGTTGCTATGGCCTCAGCAGCACAGCGCCTGTCAAAAAACCCCTACGACAAAGCACATTCCTTCTCAGTTTTCTGAATGAGGACACATCACTAGGTATGCGGTGGTTTCAGTCCTGAAACACAAACCTGGTGGGGCACAGGTACTGATAGTGAGAACACGGCCCATCCCTGCAGTACCACTGCACCCCCAGCCATGGCAGACATGATGAGGTCCCTTCACAGAAAGTCCACAGAATCATGAAACACATGGGCCAAAGCCACCACAGGGTCTCAACTGGACCTTGCTCTTTGGTGGGTGTGCCCTGTCAACTCTCCCTAAACCAGAGGGGCAGGACTGGCTTGCAAATTGCTAAGCCCCTCCCTTTGAGGTGGTTGGCCCATTGCAAGGACTGGGCCTGGTCTGCTAACTCAACAAGCCAAGTAATCCCAGCATATCTGAGCCCTTTCCCAGGAGCCTCAGGGGGTGTCAAGGGCCAGGTGGGCTCTGGGGCCCTGGATGAAGCCCCCCTCCCTTCCTATCCTGACCACAGCTCAGCTTCCAGGACTCCCCCTAGAGCAGCCTGGACAATGCAAAGTGTGTGCTGCCCATGGCCTCCTCCAGCTCTGTGGGGACACACAATATTGTCAGGGTCTCTGTCACTGTTGCTGGGGTAGCAACCACCACGCTGACATTTCCTGTGCTGAAAACTACTGTCATCATCTGCCCTGCTACCCTCCCTGCCAGTGACTGGGCCTGGTCTTCTGTACATCCTCCCAACATTTCTAAATGGCTGGAAAAGGGGTCATGTGTCCTGAAGGGGCTTGGGGAGGCCTCAAGCCACCCTGCCCCCCACATCAGCCTGATATCATCAGCCCCTGGGGCCACCCCTGAAGCATATGAGAGGAAGTGGGGCAGGGTATCATCTCCCTCGGGGCAGCTGATTTATTTGGTTGTTGACACTTTTCTCCCAGAGAGGAGAGATAATTGGGGGTCTTGGCAGAAGGCAGGTAAGGGTAGACTCCTGTGTGGGGGCAGAGACTGCTTGGATAAAGTCAGGAGGGACATCAGCAAAAGGGAAGGGCTGGGGGACCCCAGAGTGGGCCCTGTGGAGCTCAGCATGACCAGGAGGCTCTTTCTTAGAGCAGGCATCAGCCCGAGACCAGGGAGGAGGGCAGAGGCTGGGAAGAGCTGACAGGGAGGGTGGGTTGCCCAGCAGCTATGAAGGCTGGGGTCCCTCCCCCAGCCCAGCCTGGCCCTGCCTTTGCCTCTGTTTCCTGGAGCCATTTCCAGGAGAGAAGAGGTTGATCACAGTGGCCATGCCTAGTGTCTATGGGACCTGCCTGCCTGTGCTGCCCCAACATCCAGAGCCACCAAATGTTACCTCAATCATCCTGAGCCAAGCCCATAACTCTACCTCACCTGGGGAAACCAACAGGGCATCCAGACTCACACTCAGAATAAAGTAACCCCCAGAATACTCATGTTCCTGCAAGAATCTCCCTCTCCCATGCATGGAGAAAGTCTGAAAAGCTGTCAGGGCACACGGTCAGCATCCTGCTCTGCCCAGACCCCAGGAAGGAATGCATTGGTGACCCCCCAACTCCACCACAGATGTGCCTGTTCTCAGGACATCACTCCCATGGGAACTTGGCTCCCATCCACCCTGGAGCATGTGGGTGCAACATGCTGCCAGGGCAAGCCCCTTCCTGGGAGACAGAGGTGTGGGAAGGACCGAACCCCTGCCCACAATGGCAGAGGAGATGCAGGAAGGTCTGAGGCCTGAGCACCATCCACAGGGTCAACAGAGGCCCGAGCAAGGCAGGGGTCTTTGCAGCTCAAGCAGAGGCTTTTTGCAAAGGGCCCTCTTACTGTGTTTCTGTAACTACCACAGCCATAGACCCAGGAGCAAAACCTGGCTGAGAACCCCACTGGGAACACACCAGCTCCCTCAGCTCTAAGCCCCCACCCCACCCCACAGGCTGGGAGGGGCCTGGGTCCTGTTCTGCATCAGAGCCCTCCAGGTGCAGTAACTGCACACTGACTACCTGCACTGATCCCTCTACTCTTCCGTGTCTCCCTCCAACAGCCGTACATGGACCTCTGCATGGCTGTCTGCACTACAAGCCCCTGTCCTGGCTTCCCAGGCACAGTGACTGCTCGGGAGCAAACCATCCTTGGTGGACAAGCTCCCAATGAGCTAACCCCCCAGTGAGCCTCCCCTTTGACTGACCCTGTGACCCCCCAGATCCAGGCCACAGATACAGAGGTCCCTCAATACCCACTTTCCCATGAAGGAAGTGCCTGCTCTAGCCAGCTAGGCTGGGGCTGCTTAGCAGATGATGGCGTTTAGGGAGGGTTCCCTGGTTGCTCTGGCACAATGAGGTTACCTAGCCATTTGCCTGGGGCCTCCTGAAGGCATGCAGAGGGAGCTGGCCTTGGTGCTGGGGCTGTGTTGGCTGCCCAGGAGCTCGGGATAAGTGCAGGGAACCAGGGTCCCTGGGAACAGGAGCCCATTTCAAGGCAGTGAGGCCAGTTCCTGGGCTGTCACAGAGCCCCAGGGCTGCAGGGAATCCACTTCCAGAGATTGGGGTTGTGCAGCACTCTCAGCCTAAGTTGGCACCCCCACAGGACCATTGTCAGTAGGGGTTCCATGCTTGAAATTAGCCATAGCGCATGATCTCCTCTAAGGACCCGGCTCATGTACATCCAGTGTGTTCAGGGAGTGATGGAGCCTGAAAAGGGAGTATTTACCTAAGGGGGCCTTTGCTGCACCCTGCCCAGGCTCCACAGCAGCACACACCCAGCCCCAAAGCATAGCCAGGACTTCTCACCCCTGGGCATCTGTTTCCACCTCTGCCCAGCCTAGCAGTTAGGAGCCACTCTGAACTGAGGCGAGCCCACACATGCCACACTTGGCCCTTACTTCCCAGTGCCTGCTGCCCCATCTGGTCCTCATGTAGCTCTCTGCCCTTGGGCTCTGGCCTTTTTGTGCCAGCTCTGGCTTCCCAAGCTGCAGAGGTGGCTCTTCCTGGCCATTCCTTCTTCAGCTCTGCCCCGCCCTGCCCTCCACTTCCAAGTACTGCATCTCCTTCTCAGCGCCCTCCTGTCTGCCCTAGTGGTTATACCATCTGAATGGCTCCACACCTGCAGAATCAGAAGGCTTCTGGTCAGCAGGTACTTTGACTACCTCACTTACAGACACAGCAGCAGAGCCCAAGCTTAATCACCAAACAGGTCCCTGAGTTTTGCAGAGACTCTTCTGTTCACTAGCAGCCTTCCTTGACCCCCATGGAATACGCTGCCCGGAGCAGGGTCACCCAGGGATCCAATCTGACTTTAGAGGGCAGGAGTTCCTCAGGGGCTCCCACCCTAGCCAAACCCAAATGGCAGCCTCAGGACTGGGGGCATCACAGCCTGCAACCAAGAGTCAGACCCTCTTCTCATCAGATGCTGGGCCAGGCTCCAGGGCCCTGCTGTGGCCTCAGGCAGCCTAAACATGGCTCCAGCTGGCAGCATGTGTTGAACGGGTTCTTACCAGCCTATGCTATGACCCCCAGGAGGGCCCACCGTGGCTTCTGCCCCTGAAGACCCTATCCACCCCTGGGAAATAGTCACTCCAAGCCAGCCAGTGTGACCAGAACCACCCATTGTGTCACTGATCTCATCCACCCTCAACTTTCTCAACCTCACCATCAGGTATCCAGCAGCTCAGCCTGCCCAGGTGCTGACCTTGATGCCATAAGGAGCCTCCTTCCCCCTGTCAGCCCTGAGCACCCCCAGCTCCCACTGGCTCCGTGGTGCCCCAGTGTGCTGGCTGACTGCTTGGACCTCTCCTGCCTGTTGGACACCCCTGCACAGGCCTCACCTAAAGGGCCCCAGGCACTGTTATTATCACAGGGTGTCAGGCTGTGGTCTAGATGACTATGACTATGGAGACCACAGTGACACCCCCCCATAGCAGCAACTGGGACGAGCATGAGGCATACCCAACACCTCCCCAGACACACCTGCTCTGAGCTGTAGCCTTCAGAACCCTGACCCAGGCTGATCCAGGGCTTGCACTTTGTCCTTTGAGGGTGGGGTCTCAAGGCCACCATCCACTACCTCTGGTCAAGCCAGTCAACCCCCAGCTCTGTGCTCACCCCTGGCTACACTGCCTGCACAGGAGCCTATAGGGTGAACCACCCACTTCCCCAACTCCACCCCCGAAACACACACACCATGTCTGAGCCCTTATCCAGGGACCTCAGCCACAGTCAGAACCCCGGTGGACTCAGGTGCCCTTGATGAAGCTCCCTGTCTCTTGTCCACACAGGGAATGCAATCCTCCATGCCTGGCTTGCAGCTCAGCTTGCAGGGGCCCCTGGGCTCCCTCAGAGCTGGCGGGGCAAGGCAGGGCTCTGCAGGGGCATGGGTTACTGTTGGGGTCTCCATCATGGTGGATATGGTAGTGGCTACCACAGTGACACAGCCTGTGCTCAAAACCATGCTGACACTGTCTGCCCTGCAGCCCAACCTGCAAGGGGCTGGGCCTGTTTTTCCATGCAGCCTCCTAACTGTGCTAGGAGACTGGACACAGGGTCCCTTCTCCTGACAGGACCTGGAGAGGCTCAGCCATGCACCAGACAGCAGTGGGGGGTGCTGCCTGCTGTGCCCAGGCCTCTCCATGAGCAGCCCAACCAGAAGCCCCTTAATAACCACCCCCACACTCACATACATGCACCACACACATATACCAACCATGTCTGAGCCCTTTCCCAGGGATCTCAGTCAGAGTCAGAACCCAGGTGGGCTCAGGGACACTCAATAAAGCCTCTTCTCACTTGCCCACACAGGGAATGCACTCCTCCCTGCCTGGCTTGCAGCTCAGCTTGCAGGGGCCCCTGGGCTCCCCCAGAGCAGGCTGGGCAAGACAGGGTTCTGCAGGGACATAGGTTACTGTTGGGGTCTCTGTCATGGTGGATATACGAGTGGCTACCACAGTGATGCAGCCTGTGCTCAAAACCGTGCTGACACTGTCTACCCTGCTGCCAAACCTGCCATGGGCTGGGCCTGTTGGCCCATGCAGCCTCCCAACAGTGCTAGGAGTCTGGACAGTGTCCCTTCTCCTAACAGGGCCCTTGGAGGCTCAGCCACATACCAGTCAGCAGTGGAAGTGCTGCCTGCCCAGCCTAGGCCTCTCCATGAGCAGCCCCACTAGGAGGCCCCTCCCACTGCTCCACTGCAGGGAAAAAGTGCCATTGTGGTCTCACCACTGGCCCTTTTGAGTCCCAGCCTGCAGCTCCCTTCAGTGTCACCTCAAGATTTCAAGAAAAGAAGACACAACCTCTTTCTGCTGGACAGCCTCAGGGTAACCTGCATAAGGGGGCAAAGGGCTCCTGGTGGTGACAGATCCCTGCTGGAGCAGATCCCTGCATACAGCTCTCCATGGGCAGTGGGGTCGCAGTACCTCTGGGATGGTGTCCTGTCCAGGAAAGGTGTAAATGGTGCTGGAGAGGCTCAGACACCGCACTGCTGGAGCCACCTGGACTCCTGCCCACTGCTCAGCCCTGTTTTTAGGCCAAGGGTGTCAAGTCATCCCCAGACGCTGCCTGGGAGGCCCCTCTGTTACCCTCTCCCCCATCCAGAGACCAGAGAAGGACAGGACAGGGCATGGCCAGGGTCATAGCCTCTGGGAAACGCAGCGTTCCTGCCCAGGGAATGGCAGACCCTCTCTGGTGTCACAGAGCACCCCCGGCCTTGCCTCTTCTTCATCTAGCTTCTGTTCTCTTTCTCTCCTTCTCTCCATGGGGTGTCCATGGGGAGTTCTAGGAGACCATCCTGTGGTGGGAGTGGGCATGCACAGATGTGGGCATGCCAGAGGGATTTGGTACAGGGCTCTAACACTGTGATACTATGCTAGTTACCACAGTGGCAGACATCAGAACAAATACCAACTCCTGTGAGAGAACTCGACTGGGGGTACCCAATGGGGATGAGCCAGGTGAGACCTGGTGGAGTGTGGCAGAGCAGGGGCTGAGGAGGGGCTGAGCAGGGCCCAGCAGGGGTCAAGCCAAGCCTAGTGGAAGGTGAGCCAAGCTGAGCAAGAGAGACCAAAGCTCTGCCACCAAGTACTGAACCCACTGCCCTCCTCCCTGACAGTGTTCCACGAAGCCATCCCCACTTACGCTCCATCTGGAGAGGAGGGTACAAAAGGATCAGTTGATGGTTGCCCCCTTCTTTTCCATCCCATCTCTTATCCTGGGTCCTCACTCTGGGATGTGCAGACCCTGCTCTCCAAGGCCTCTTCTGGGGGCAGGAGGGGACATTTTGCATGGGACTCCATTATGGTGGAACCACCACAATGGCTCAGGCAGAACCTAACCCTCCCCCAGAAGCCCTCTGCCTACCCTGGGGGATCCCTGCACCCACAGAAGCCAAATGCAGGAACCAGATCCTAGAACCCTCAGGGACAGGACAGGACACAAAATGAGCAAGAATGGAGAAAAACAAATCTCTGCTCAGTCATGTGCTAGGACTCAAATTGACTCCAGGTGCAGGAAGAGTGACCATCTCCACCTTACAAGTGACTGGAAGATCCCAAGCTGTGGCATGCCACATTGTGACAACAGGCAAAGTTAAAAGAACCTTTGAAACTGACTTGGAAGATGTTCAGAGCCCAGAGAAAAGAGTCCAGCTGCCACCCCACCTCCAAGGCCTGACAAGACCAAGTTTTTGAACAGAGGAGGCCTGAGTGTCATCCAGGTTGAACCAGAATTTGTGCAGGCCTGTGGCACAGTAGTAGTAACTGGGATCACAGTGACACATGCCCCACATAAAATTATCCCTGTAGTTGCCCAAGGTACAGGGCTGAAGGCCAGGCCCTTGTGACAGACAGAAATTTTGTTCCACTGAAGACCCTCCTCTCACCAAGGGCACCCACCTCTGGGCAGGGCCTGAAGCACCTAGGGGATTCTGGACAGCTCTGTGTCACTGTGAATATAACTGGAAATACCACTGTGAGGAAAGCTGCATCCAAAACTGACCCTTAACAGCCATCCAGATGTGCAACTGGGGCTGGAGGTCAGAGCAGAGAGTGGTAATCCAAGCACCCACACCCCACCTGGTTCCTGGTGGGCACTGACCCACAGACGATCCATGCATATGTCCATTTCATGCTGAGGACAGAGGGTGATGACCACTCATGGGTGAGCTGGTCCATGCCCTTGTCCTCTGGCCCTGGCTAGGTCATTCCTGGCTTGAGCAGACCCTAAGGGGGATGTCTCCTGGGGAGACAGGCATGTCCAATTCCTATGGAGCTGCAAGTTGGGGGGGCCAGGCAGAGAAATGACAGTCAGAAAGCACCAAGGAGCCACCAGCCTCTTCTCAGGAAGCCCAGACAGACACAGGCCTGGAGTGTGGGAGGCCCAGCCTTGGTCCCTAGACTATGACCCCAGTCTGCTGGGTGATCCTACAGCAGGGTCAGGCTGAGGGCAACAGGCATGTGACCCCTGTACTCCCATGTCCCTGGAGGTCTCTGCTCAGGAAACAGAACAGTCTCACCAACCATCAGCCTTCCTAGGGCGATGACACAGGGGGTTGCCTTCAGACCTTCATGGACCCCTTCCTTCACAAAAGAATGTTTAAAGTATTTTACAGATGCATGGGTATAAAGATTTCTACAACCCAGGTTACATCCATTATTATATATTCATCAGGATATGTATCTTTCCTTGTGATTTTGAAAGAAATAATTAAAACCTTTTCATTAGCCCCTAAAACTATGCCCACTGTCCCTGGTAGATTGAAATACAAATCTGACTGTCCCCACCCCTGAGGCTGGGGCACAGGTAAATCAGCCCATTCCTGTACTCAGGGGAGGCCAGTGCCATGGCAAAGGCAGGAGAGTGGCAATGACTACAATAAGCATGGCCCCTATGCCTCCAGGAGCCAACTTGGGGATCTCAGACACTTGTACCATTTGGGGTATCCCTGAGACCTGGGTGGCCCAGCGCCTGGCTGTGCCAACTAGAATCCAGTCCAATGCATCCACCAGAACCAAAGAAAAGCCCTCTCTGTCTCAGCTACCCTGGGCAGCCAGGACCTGTCACTCAGGTAGGTCCACTGTGGGACCCCTGGAAGCATAAACCGCCCTGTGGAGCAGAGTGAGGTGCATACAGTCTGGATGACCCCCTCCCAGACCGCCATGCCAAGATGCACTCACCAACCATCTCCAGGTGGTCTGGTTCTCCTTGCCCCATAGGGGGCTCAGAATATCCCTCACCCCTCTCTTTGTGGGTGAAGTCACCTTGCACCCAGGTCCTGATAGGCAAGCACTAGTCACAGGTAGGGGCAGTGCTGACCATGGCTCCTAGGCTCCTGCCAGCCACTAGCCACCTCACTCTCACCCAGAAGCCTTGGTTTGGGCATACCATTGCTTCAACTCCCACTGTACTCCTTGCTCCCCCTTCCCCCCAACCCCTGCCCCAGGCACACAGGAAACAAGCTGAGCATGAGCACAACTGCACAGCATGGGCCTCTCCTAAACCAGCTGTAAGGAGTTGAGTCCCCCTTCCTGCCCCTCTCCGGCTCTCAGCCTGTTCTGAAACCCTCCTGCTCACTGCCAGAGACCTCAATTTCCTGCAGCCAGCCAGCCCTCAACCCCTACCCCTCCAGTTACACACAAGGCAAGAAGATTTTCAATTATATTTAGTAACATAAAGTTGGAATTACTCTGCACATATTTCCCCATAACTCAAGTTTTACCTTATATTTCTTCATTTAGTCCCAATGTCACAATGCATGTCAGGCCCTGAGCCGGGCACTGGTAGTATGATGGGATCATGTGATGGTTGATTTTACGTGTCCACTTGGCAAGACTATGATGCCCATTTGTTTGGTCAAACACTTGCCCAGGTGTTGCTGTGGAGGTTTGTAAATGTGATTATAAAAGCATCTGAAATCAGTTGACTTTAAGTAAAGATGATTACTTTCAGCCATATGGTTGGACTGGAGGTCTTAATAGCAAAAGCTGAGGTTCCTGGAAGAATTTTAGATTCAAATGTGAAAGAAAGGGAAGAAGGGAGGAAAGGAGAGGGAGAAAAGAAGGAGAAAAGAAGGAAGAAAGGAAAGAAAGGAAGGGAGGAGTTAGGAAGGGGGGAAGGGAAAAAGAAAGAGAAAAAACAATTCTCTTACCAGAATTTCAGGCCTCTGGTCTGCTCTGTGGATTTTGGACTTGCTAGCCACCACAACTGCATGAGACAATTCCTTAAAGTAAGTCTTTTACCATAAGTATGTGTCCTGTTGGTTCTGTTTCTTTGGAGAGTCCTGACTGATAAAGGCTGGGACAAATGTGTCCCTGCCATCGGTGATTCACAGTTGGTGACAGACAACACCACACAGACATGCAGAAACACAGTGAGAGAACATGAAGAGACACTTGGGTTATCCTCAAAGGGGCTCACCCTATGTGATCCAGCCTGTGTCAATCTAGGTGACTTCCTGGAGGAGGCAGCACTTTCAGCTGATCTCTGAAAATTTGTAGGCATGAACTACACCAAAGGGTGGGGGCTGTGAGCAGAAACCCTGAGCTGGGAGGGTCAGTGAAGGAATCCAGGGCCAGAGGAAGGATGCTGGAGGATAGAGGGTGCCTCACGTTCACTGAAATGAAGGAAGTTCACTCACTGCAGTGGGAGAAAAGGCACCAGGAGGCTCTGGAGAGGCTCCAAGAGGAAGGCTTTGGTTTGCAGGGAAGCAGGAGTGGAAGGGAATTGAGAGGATAAGCACTGGTTCCAGCAGGACCTTGAGGTTTTCGCTGGCTTATAAGAAGCCCTCCACAAACATGGAGCCCCTGGGGAAGACCCTGGGGAGGGGTGAGGCAAAGAGAGACTGGAAGAGACTTTGGATGGGACAGGTTAGGTCTGAGGTCCTTGGGAACTTCACTGAGATGCTAGGACCAGATAGGTATGTGAGTGTCCCGGCCACATAAAGGCTGGACTGGGGGAGATGGCAGCTGGAGGTAGCTTGGAGGGGAGTGCAGAGTGGCAATGGAGGGAGCTCCAACACACACCATGCTGGCAAACACAAGACACATGCAGGGCTGGGACACACAGGGCTTTGAGAGATATTGATGGTCTGCAGATGCAAAGGACAAGTGGTGCCCCTCTCCCTGGGGAGCCGGGGAAGGCACCCTGAAGGCTGGTATGGAAATGGAAAGGGGAGTAAGTTGGGCAGGGAGGTCATACATGAGGGTCTCCCTGAGGAAGCTCTGGGGGTAGTGAGAGGCCTTGGGGTGTGGGGACAGGGGTGACCAGAGAGCAGACGGAGGTGGAGTGGCCAGCAGGCCATGTCTCCACACCATGAGCACACACATGTGTCCCTGCTTGGCCATGCAGCCCCCTGCAGTCCACATGGCCTTGCCACAGGACATAAGGAGGACCCTGGTGGGGCTGAAACTGGGAGGGGTCAACACAGGATCCCAAGGACAAGGCTGCCTCGCAAGGTCCCTAGGTCCCTTCCACACTGGGGTTTGGATTTGAGAGAGGAACAATGTGGATATTGGGTGTGTGGTAAACCCTAGACCAGAACCAGAATGAGCATAGTCACTCCTGCTTTGTGGGAAAAGGGTTTGTAGAGGGAGTCTTGGTGTCTCACAGCCTGTGCTGTTTGCTGGAGCTGAAGCAAAGTGGATGCAGGCACTGCTGGCCCAGGGATAGGGAAGACAGGACTGACAGGACCAAAAGAGAACAGACAGCCCACATGCCCCTTGCTCTTTTCTCCTCCACTATTCTTGGTGTCCACAAGGTTCACTCTTCTAATACCCAGCCATCAGATCTCTGACCCATTCCCAAGAAGTGCACATCCTGGGCCCAACACCTGTACTTGTCATTGCCCATCACACCACTTGCTATATCAGAGTATCCAGCATCCCTACCTCTGCCCATTGTCTCCTCTACTCCCAGCTACCTTCCTACAGTACCGCACTTCATATCCTTGGCCTCACTGTGACCCATGACTCTTTGACCCTCCACCTTTCCCTCTCTTTGAGACTTCATGCCCTCACTTCTCTTCTCACCTAGCTTGAGTCCATGCCTGTCATCACAGCCAATCTTCCACATCCCTCAACTCCCCCCACCCTCACCAACAAACACACGCAAGATCTTTGTAGTTTCTACCAAGCAAGATTGACCCAACTCTACACATGCTCATTGGGTCCAGGCCCAGGACTGTGACTGTCAATGCTCCCAGGAACCATTTTGGATTCATGGCCACACAATGCCAAGGTCTATGGACTGCCCAGCTTGGCCTCTACAGACCCCTCCTTGGTCGTTCTCTAGAACAGAAAACCCTAGGTGCCCACCTAATATCCAACTTCTCCTCTTCCTTCCCTTCCTAACAGAGTCCCAGATCCTTTACTTCTAAGGGTGGCCCCCTGAGCCCACTTCTGATCAATGAGATATAAGTGGAGTCACCAGGTGAGTCTTCTGGGGAAACACATTAAAAGCAGTAGTCAGCCAGAGGGTAGTGCCCCATTTGCCCTTTGCCCATCCTGGGATGCAGACACAATGCCTGGAAATGAGCAGCCTCTTTGGCCATCTGCTAAGGATGACAGAACAGAAAATTAGATGAAGCTATATACCACAAGGATAGAAGGAAACTGGATTACCAGTGGTGTTTTGAGTGTCTTATGCATTAATGTCACATGAGAGAAATAAACCTCTCTCTGGTTAACCACTGTTGTAGAATTTCTATTATGCTGACTTAATTCAGTCCCATCCAACCCCTAATTTGCTTCCTATACATTCTCCTCACACCTCAGGCAGCCCATTCCACTATCTCACTTTGCTGATGTGGGAATCATAGAAAAGGACTCGTTCTTTCTCCCATTGCCACATCTACCAACCTGCTTACATTTGTAGAGCTCCCTGGAGTGGCTGCATTTTCAGAGGGCCAACCCAGAGCAAGCCATACCAGGTGAAAGATAACATAATACTGTCATATATAACAGATAATTATGCTCATAGGTGTTACTGCCTTAACATAAAAATGAAATGGGTGCTCAGTGGAAATTATACACTATCTCGTATTATTTATTTTTTTACATGAATGCTATGTTTAAATCAAAACAATAGAAGAGCTATAGGACAAGTGGCAATTAGTAATAATTTCTAGTGAGACTAATTAAATAAATAATTTGTGAAAAAAATTGAACAACATTGTTATAAAATCTCTATGTTCTCTGATATAGCAATTTATTTTAACTTTTAAAAAAACTCTATTGGCTTTATTTAAACTTTGGTGGCTATGTTACTGAATGTTCTTAAGATAAATGAATGTAAGGCTTTAACAGGAGAATGTCAATACAAAAGGGATAATTAAACAGGTATTAACTAAAATTAATAAAAAAGTAATAAAAATGGTGTATTTCTCTGCCCCATGATGCAGTGGGACACTTTCACCCTTTCTGTTAACTTTTCTAGTAATACTTCTCCAAACCTCCCACAGCCTCAGGATATCCTTTTCTTTTCTGCCAGCAGTCAACCATAAACTTTACTTTGATTTACAGCTCTGCCCTTATCAAGCCCACATAACACTGATTCTTGGTTTCAGTCCAATGTGACATCAAGCCGAATAGTCTCTCCAGCAAAGCATTTAAGCTTGAGACACTTAGGATTCTACAGACTGTTTTCAGACTTTCAGAAGCTGGTTTTCTGCTGTCCACACATGTCCATTCACTTCATGTCCACAGGCTGATTGCAGTGGGCCAGGACTTTGTCAATCAGCTCTTTGCATTTATAAATGCATCATTACTGTTTCTCAATGTCTAAAATATCCATCATTGTTAAACATCCCAAGGCACATTGGATAACATCATAAACCAACCCTCTCTCAGGGTTAGAGATAATCTGAATGTGAACTCAGCATGGGATTCCAAATAAGTTTCAGCAAATGATTCTAGAAAGTCCTGTTATCTTGGCTGTGCTTTTCTGGTAACACTTGTTTGAGTTCTGAAGCAGTCTGATTTCCAAAAGATAAGTCATTTGTTTACTGTATGATTATTTTCACAACCTGAACAAAATGAACAGCTGAGAGGAAGTCAGTTCATTCTTTTCCAGGCCCTCATGGTCTGTTCAAAGATCATCAAACAGTTTTGGAGAAATTGCATGTGCATCTATTTTACAGTAACACTTTTCTCCATTCTTTTCCTCAATGTAGTTCTGAATTATAGAAGACCATTCTTCTTGAGGGAATACTGTTTCACATCAGGTCAACATTTGAACACCTTTTCACAGCCAGCAGTGATGCTAGGTACCTTGCAAGCATGTGTCTAACAGGGCCTTCTCCTCCCATTTCTAGAAACTCAAAAGTTTCATTCAGTGCTCCTGCTTGATTGAGGGAACTGGCAAGTGACCAAAATCTTTCTTTATGAAAACATCAATGTCACAAACAAACATATAATACCTCCTTTTAGTAGTGTTGTGTACAATGTGTGCAGAACAATTAGCAGATAATATCTTTCCATTTTATTTGATAAGTGTATACACTGAATGGAATTTACCAAAATTTGCATTTGCACTGTCAGCTAAATGTGCAGATAGATGAGCAAAGTCCACTTTATACTTGCAAAAGCTATTAAATAATCTTTTGTTTTATGTTTTCTGCTGCTTGAAATAAAATCTTTATAGAGATCAACAAGACAATTTGAAACTCCCATTCTTAAATTAAAGTACCTAAGGGCTGGGAAAACATTCTTTGGTAGCTGTGATTTGACACATCACTTGGAATATAGCAGAAAGTATGATATTTCATAGGATGAGACAGAATCATCTCTATACTGCAAGAGGCCAATGAATAGGTTATCAAGCTCCCCTCCTCCACTTTTTTATCTATATTCAGTTCCTAGACCAGCTTCTCTAGTCTTCTGTCCTAAATATCATTTCCATGCTAATGGCACCTAAAGAGAAAGCTCTAGCCCCAAAGCCTGCTGTGAGTGTGAGACTAATAACATCCTCCTGTTCACATGACAGCTCTATTTGAATGTCAAATAAGCAGCTCTGTTTACTGCATCTGAGCCAGAATTTACTATTTTTTCACCTCCTGTTCTGCTCCACATCCCTTTGTTCCATCTTAGCTGATAGGACCACCATTCACACCATTGTTCAGACCACATACTCGTATTTCTACCCCTTGAAAACTCTTTTTCTCTCACCTTCCATGCCTAATAAATCCAAAATCTGGCCAGCTCCACCCTGGAAGCTACACCAGGTCTGACTGCATCTATCAGCCCCCACTACCAGGGGCCTCAATAGAGCTAGCCCCATCCCCACCATCTGCAGCATTACCCTCCTGAGCCTCACACCTGCCAGGGGAACCTGGAACTGTCTATGCAACTAACAGCAGTGGAGCAAGCCTTTCAGAACTTTAAATTAGATCCCTTGTGCCCTTGCTAAAAGCCCAGAAATAGCTTTCCATCTTTCTCAGAGAAAAATCCTTCCAAGTTCCCCAAGGATGAGTCAAGTCTAACCCCTCCCTACCCCCACCCTCTCCCCCACCCCCCAAGCTGCCCCATCTCTTTCCTCCATTCAGCCATGGAGGAAATTCTTGCAGGTCCTTGAGTACACTGAGCTCATGATCTTTGCATGTTTGTTACCCATGTTTGGAAAGCTACTTCCAAAGTGTCAGGCAGGGGATTCTAGATTATGTTGCAGGATCAAGCTCCACTCAAACTTCATTCAACAATGATAAGCATCTTATACCCAAAGATGTCAAGCTCCTTGGCAGTTATCTGCAGCCTTATCCTGTGTTTAGTTTTCTTGGCTGCTCAAGCAAATACCATGCAATGAGTTGGCTTAAATAATGGGAATTTATTGGCTGACAATTTTGAGGCTAGTAAAAGTCCAAGCCAAGGCATCATCAGGTGATGGTTTCTTCACAAAGACTGGCATTCTGGGTCTGGCTGCTAGTGATACTTGTCTTGGCTTTTTTGTTAGACGACAATGCACATTGCAGCCTCACTTAGACTCCTCCTTCTTTTCTGGGCTCCAGTGACATTCAACTTCTGGATTCTCCTTCTGTGGCTTTCCCTCTGTCTGAATATTATTCTAATATAAAGGACTCCAGTAGTGGGATTAAGACCCACCCTGACTAAATTAGGCCACACCTTAACTGAAGTAACCTCATCAAAAGGTGTTCATACCCACAGGAATGGTTTAAGTTTAAAAACAAGTTTTTCTTGTGTACATAGCTCCAAAACACCACATGCCAAAAAGGCATGCTCTTTACACATGCAAAATATATTCATTCCATCATAATATCCCAAAAGCCTTAAGTCATTTCAGCAGCAATGCTAAGTACAAAGTCTTATCACAATCCATTATGGGTGTGGTCTGTCCTGGGGCACAAATCCTCTCTGGGGATGTTTGAAACCTAGAAAATAAGTTATCTCCTTTCAATATACAATGGAGGGTCAGGCATAGGGTAGACACTCCCATTCCTGAAGGTAGAAAGTGGAAGGAAACAGGGGTCATGGGTCCCAAACAACTCTGAAACACAGCAGTGCAAACAAATTAGATTTCAAGGTCTCAGAGATATTTATGACGTTTTGCCCTTCAGGCCTCATAGTGTGGCAGCTCCATCCTTTCCAAGTGCTGGTGCAGTGGAGATGCTGCCCCAGAACCCTGTGGTGTCCACCCTACTCTCCAAGCACCAGTATGGTGGCCAGGCTTTCCACAACCCTGGGTTTTGGGACCCATCTCTGAGCATTGTGGTGGCAGCACTTTTCCTGAACAAAGGGGTGCAAGGCCCACGTCTTCCAAGCACTGGGGCAGATGGCTTACCACCGCCAAGCACAGTGAGACACCTGCCCTTTCCACACACATGAATAGCCCCACTCTCTTGGCCAAAGGAGATATCTTTGATCCAGGCCTTGGTTCCCATGGTTCTTCCCTTGAGGTTATTCCTCCTTCAATTTGCCCTTCTCTGCCCCTTTCAGTCCAGGCTGGACATACAAATTTCACAAAATCTTGTTGGCTTTGTGTTTAGTTTTCTTGGCTGAGTATTGAGCAAAGTCTACTTTATATTTGCAAAAGCTATTAAAAAATCTTTTGTTTTATGTTTTTTGCTGCTTGAATTAAAATCTTCATAGAGATCGAGAGGACAATTTGAAACTCCTATTGTTAAATTAAAGTACCTAAGGGGTGGTAATCCACAAGGATCCAAACCATCAGACAGAAGGACTTTTCACAGATCGTCCTGCATAACTGTATTTCTGGTCCTGAATTCCACTGAAATGGCTGATAATTCCTCACCTGGAGCCCTGTTCTCCAGGGACTCACTTTCTGGAAGCTCAGGGAGGTCCCTTATAGAACTGCTTCTTGCCTTAATCCCAGAGCATCCTCTCTGCCTAGTCTCAACAATTTCCAAAACATCCATATTTTGTATTTCATTGTGCCTAGGCATTCAGTTTTCAGCTTATTCTTTTCCTCTCACATTTTACCATTAGCTGCAATGAGAAACCGGGCTGAATCTTTGATGCTTAGCTTATAAGTCTATGCAACTAAATATCCAAGTTCATCACTTCCAAGTTCTGCCTTCCATCCAAAATCAGAACTCAATTCTGTCAAATTATCTGCAACTTTTAAACAACATTCATCATTTCCTTCTAAGGCCTCCTTGGAAGTACCTTCAGCATGCATAATTCTACCAAAAGTCTGCAAAGCAATCTAGGCCTTTTCTGTCAAGCACCTCAGCATTCTTCCAGCCTCCACCCATTACTGAATTCTAAATTGTATCCACACTTTTGCTATTTGCAATAGTGGCACCCCTCTCTCCTGGTGCCAAAATCTGATTTAGTTTTCTGGGCTGCTCAATCAAATGCCATGCAGTAGGTTTGCTTAAGCAACGGAGATTATCAGCTCATGGTTGTGAGGCTAGAAAAGGTCCAATCAAAGTGATCCTTTCTTCCTGAGACTGAAATTCTGTGGCCAGATGCCAGTGATCCTTGGTCCTTGGTTTCTCTATCACATGACAAGGCACATGGGGGCCTCTCCTGGCCTCTCCCTTCTCCTCTGGTTTCCAGGGACTTACAGCTTCTGGCTGCTCACTCTGTGGCTTTCTCTCTGTCTCAATTTCATTCTGCTTATAAAGCTCTCCTGTAATAGGATTAAGACCCATCCTGATTGGTCTAGGCCACCCCTTAACTGAAGTAAGCCCATCCTACTTGCAGTGGGTGCACACCCACAAGAACAGATTAAATGTAAGAACATGTTTTCTTAGGTACATAGCTCCAAACCATTCCAACCCTTATCACCTCTACATTCCCACATGCTTCCAGCCTCAGAGTGGCAGGGCTGGGCAAAGCTGAAGGGTAGCCCAGAAGAGGGGCTCTTCACTTTCAGTCACCACCAATGATCAGAACTATGCAACCACCCAATTCTCAAGGGTTATGCAGCCATATGCCTGCCAGAAATCCAGAACAAACATTCAGAGGCAGGTTCCAAAAAAATGTTCCAAAAGATTTTTTTTTGATTACCATCAAAGAATTACCCAAACTAGTCAATGTCAAAGCATATATTTAAAAATGGAATTATTTTTTAAATTGTTTTAATATTTTAAAATATTTCATTATAGCAGTATTATGTAGAGAAAAATCATTCATAAAATATATAGCTCCCTTATACTAACCTATTACTAATATTTTGCATCAATTTGGTACATTTGTTATAATTGATGAAAAAACATTTTTATAATTATACTATCAAGTATAGTCCATGTTTTACTATGAGTTCACTGTGTTGTACAAGTCTATGTATTTTTTAATTTTTTTTTTTTATTTTGTTCACATGAATACAACCCCTAATTTCCCCTTTTAAAACTGTGTTCAAATACATATTTCAGTGTTGTTAATTATGCTCACAATATTGTGCTAGTATCACCACCATCCGTTACCAAAACATATCCATAATCATAAATAGAAATTCTGTATAATTTAAGCATTGGCTCCCCAGTCACTACTCATACCTCAGGCTTTTGTAACCCATATTGCAGATTTTGACTCTATGAGAGTGATTATTCTAATTATTTTATATCAGCAAGATAATACAATATTTACCTTTTTGTGTCTGGATTATTTCACTCAACATGATGCCTTCAAGGTTCATCCATATTGTCACATGTATCAGAACTTCATTCCTTTTGACAGTTGAATAATATTCTGTGACTATATAACATTTTGTTTATCCATTCTTCAATTGGTAGACACTTGGGTGGCTTTCATCTTTTGGCAATTGTGAACAATGTCCCGATGAACATTGATGTGCAATTACCTGTTTGAATCCCTGCTTTCAATTCTTTTGGGTATGTACCCAAAAGTAGGATTGCCAGGTCATAATGGTAATTCAATATTTTACTTTCTTAGCAACTGCCAAACTGTCTTCCACAGTGGTTGCACCTTTTTACATTTCCATCAAAGTTGAATGAGTATTCTTATTTCTCCACATCTTCTCCAACACTGGTAATTTTCCATTTTTAATATAATATCCATTTCAGTAGGTGTGAAATGGTATATCCTTGTGGTTTTTATTTGCATTTCCCTAATGGTTAATGATGTTGAGCATATTTTCACATGCTTTTTGGCCATTTAGAGAGGTATCTATTCAACTCTTTTGTCCAATATTAAATTAGTATGTTTGCCTTTTTGTTGTTAAACCATAGGATTTCTTTACATTTTGTAGATATTAAACCTTTATTGGATATGTGGTGTGATGGTTAGGCTAATATGTCAACTTCACCAGTTGTCTGGTCAAGCAAGACTGCCCAGTTGTTTGGTCAAGCAAGCATTGACCTAACCATCCCTGCAAGGACATTTCATGGCTGTTTTATTAAATCATCAATTGATTGTATCTGTGGCTGATTACACCTACTATCAACTAAGAGATTGTCTTCTGTAATGATTTAATTCAATCAGTTGAAGACTTTTAAGGGAGAAGAGAGAACTTTCACTTTTTCTTTAGCCAACCAGGCTCTCCTTGGTAGTTCAAGGCCTCCATGGGAGTTGTCAGCTTGTGGCCTGCTCTGTACAATTTGGACTTGTGCATTCAACAGAATTTGGACTCATGCAACCACACAGTTGCATGAGACACTTTTATAAAATTCTTGTATTTACAGATATCTCCTGTTGATTTTGTTTCCCTAGAGAACCCTGACTAATATGTATGGTATACAAATATTTTCTCCCATTGTGTAGGTTGTTGTAGTTTCATGATAAAGTCATTCAATGCACAAACACTTTTTATTTTGGTGATGTCCCATTTATTTACTTATTCTTTTGTTGATTGTGCTTTGGTTGTAAATTCTAAAAAGCTCTTTTTAACAAAATGTCCTGAAGATGCTTCCCTATGTTTGCTACTAGGAGTTTTATATTTGTGGTTCTTTTACTTAGGTCTTTGATCCATTTTGGGTTGATTTTTGTATATGGAGTGAGGTAGAGGTCCACTTTAATGCTTTTGCACATGGTCATCCAGTTTTCCCAGCACCATTTGTTGAGCAGACTATTATTTCCCCCATTCAGTGGACTGAGCACTCTTGTCAAAAAGCAGTTGGCCATAAATTTGAGGACTGATATCCAAACTCTCAATTGATTCCACTGGTCTATAGTTCTGTCCTTGTGTCAGTAGCACATTGTTTTTACTACTGTGGCTTTGTAATATCAGGGATTGTGAGTCCTCCAACTTCATTCTAATGTTTCAAGATGGCTTTGGCTATTTGGGACCCCTTACTCTTCCATATAAATTTGATGATATGCTCCTCCATTTCTGCAAAGAAAGCTGTAAGAATTTTTATTGGGATTGTGATGAACCTATAAATCACTCTGGGTAGTATTGACATCTTAAATAAATCCTTCCATTTATTTAAATCTTTGATTCTTTTAGCAATGTTTTGTAGTTTTCTGTATAATGTTTTTTACATCCTTGGTTACATTTGTTCCCAGATGTTTTATTCTTTTAGCTGCTATTGTAACTGGCATTTTTCTCTTGATAGCATTCACAAGTGGTTTTGTTATTAGTGTAAAGAAACACTACTGATTTGGTGATGTTGCTCTTATATCCTGCCACTTTGCTGAATTGGTTTATTTGCTCTTATATTTGGTTGTGAATTTTTCAGAATATTCTATATATAGGGTCATATCTGCAAAAAGGGAAAATGTTACTTCTTCCTTTCCAATTTGAAAGTTTTTTTTATCATCTTTTTTCACTTAACTACTCTGCACAGAACTTCCAGTGCAATGTTGAATAACAGAGGTGACACTGGGCATCTACTACCAGTGAGCAGAAAGAAAAAAAGAATTTGAAAAAGAAAAAAATAACCATTTTTCTCCTTCTGTTCCTCAACCTGACTTATTTCTATTGTGTTGTCTTCAAGTTCCTTGATTCTTTCTCAGTTTTTTCTAATCTGCTGTTGAAACCTCCTGGGAATTTTTCCATTTCACTTAGTGTGGTCTTCAACTCTATTAGTTCTGTTTGGTTCCTTTTTAAAATTTCTGTCACTTTATTGAGATTCTCTTATTGTCCATTCATGTTTTCCTGATATCCTCTGTGTTTTCCTTCATCTCCTTGAGCATATTGAAGAACATTTTTTTTTTTTAATTCTTTGTTGGTATATACACAGTGTGGTCTTTGTTGATGGTTTCTGGATTTTACCCTCTTTTAAATGGGTCAACATTTCCTGTTTCTGTTTGTCTGTTTGTTTGTCTTGTAACCTTTTATTGCACACTGTACATTTTAATGTTTTAAAATGTTAACTCTGAGATTTAGTCCCTGAGCTGACTGTTTCTTGAGTTTGTATCCAGGTAGTGATATGACAGAGATTTTCTTGAGTGCCAAGAACTAATAAGCCCAAACAAACAAATGCAAACTCCTTCAGAGTTTAACCTTCCTGGAAAGAGTGTCAGCCCTAGGCAAATATAAAGTGCAGTGTTCTCCCTGTGTTTTCTGAGCCTGTATCTTATCCTGGGCATTTGCTTGCTAGTGGCCTTAGGAGGTCCTCTGTTTAAAAAAATTTGAATGCAGCCTCTATTCCCTAGGAGAAAGACCTTCTCCACCTCTCTGGTGCTCCCACAAGACTTAAAGGAGGCAGGCCTTTGCCTCAGGCCACCCAACTCAATTGCTTCATATTCAGATTTCACATCACAAGCTGCTTTTGCCTGAAAGGCAAATTCTGGGAAGGGGGCAAGTTGGAGAGGAGTGTCCTAGGTCAGTGTTTCCCATATGGTAGGGAGCCAGGGTCCCACAAAGGGAGTGGTGGCCAGCTGCATACTGCCCTGGTGAGGGGTGAGGGTGGGGCCAGCATGGGTCCAGAAGCTTCTCCTATGTCTCTTTGAAGTTATGTTTTCTTGATCTGGCACTTGCCCAGTAAAAGAAACCCTTTGACTCTTTTCCAGAGTTTTGAGGTAAGGTAATGTCTTTACGACAATTATGTCACTTTTGTCTGAGGCAGGTGGAAACAGTGGCTGCCCTCAGAGTCAGGCCTCAAGCAATTTGACTTGCTGATCCAAAGCAGTTGTCAGCAATCAGACAGCCCACCCCTGGATCTGGGGGAACTAGGTCTTTATATCCTACCTTGGCACCAGCAAGCTGCACCAGGAGCATGAATTGAGGTTCTCACTGCTGCCTGCTGTGAGATTGGGGGATGGGCATTGGTGAAAGTCACTGGTGTTTACAGCAATTTTCCAGGGCTTCCCTCCTGCTTTTCTCTGGATCCTGTGCAATGTCCTAGTAGACTCCATAGTTTCGAAATAGTTGATTCAGAAAGTTCCTTCTTGTTTAACGGTTGTTCTGGTGGAGGAAATGTTGTCCTGGAGCTACTCCACCATCTTCTCCACAAAATAGGTTTTATTAAAGTTAATTAACTACAAAATAAAGAAGACACCAGATCACTTGTAAGGAGTAAACCCAATCTAGTCTCATATTTCTCCAAAAATGCAAAAGTTTATCCAAGCTTGTATAAAACCTACTGGAAAGAAAATATGATCCATGAATTTTATCCCCAATAAAACTCTCATTCAAACATATTTTCCATACATACAAAGAGAGAATTTTGTCCCCTTGAGTCATTATTGAAAAAGTTAGTTTACTTAAAGGCAAACTTTATCTAACCAAGTATGAATGGAAAAAGTCTGAAATATAAATTTTTTCATTAAATTCAGCTTTATTGAAATACATTCACACACCATACAATCATCCATGGTGTACAATCCACTGTCCACAGTATGATAACATAGTTATGTGTTCATCACCACAATCTATCTCTAAACATTTTCCTTACATCAGAAAGAACCAGAACAAGAATAAAAAATAAAAGTGAAAAAAGAACACCCAAATCATCCCCCCATCCCACCCCATTTGTCCTTTAGTTTTTATCCCTATTTTTCTACTCATCCATACACTGGATAAAGGGGGTGTGATCCACAAGGTCTTCACAATCACACTGTCACCCCTTGTAATCTACATTATTATACAATTGTCTTTCGGAGTCCAGACTGCTGGGTTGGAGTTTGGTAGTTTCAAGTATTTACTTCTAGCTATTCCAGTACATTAAAACCGAAGAGGTGTTATCTATATAGTGCATAAGAATGTCCACCAGAGTGACCTCTAGACTCCATTTGAAATCTCTCAGCCACTGAAAGTATTTCATCTCATTTTGCATCCCCCTTTTGGTCAAGAAGATACACTCAGTCCCATGATGCCAGGACCAGATTCATCCCTGGGAGTCATATTCTGCATTGCCAGGGAGATTTACAACCCTGGGAGTTGGGTCCCATGTAGGGGGGAGGGCAGTGAGTTCACCTGTCGAGATGGCTCATTTAAAGAGAGAGAGGGCCACATCTGAGCAACAAAGAGGTACTCAGGGGGAGACTCTTAGTCACAATTACATGCAAGTTTAGACTCTCCTTTGTGGTAATGAGCTTCATAAGGGCAAGTCCCATGATCGAGGGCTCAGCACATCAAACTGCCAGTCCCAATGTTTGTGACAACATCAACACCAGTCCAGGTTAGGATGTCCAACACATCCGCACCTTCCCCCATATCCTCGGGGCTGGGAAGGGGGAGGCTGTAAATATATTTTTTATTATCTGCCAAAATTACTCTGGAATGTGTCACTATTTCCCTCCAGCCTATACTAACCTACTGTATCTCACTTCCTATTCAAAGTTCCATGCAATTGTGGTGTTTGAACAAATCGACTGTAGAGTTGTACCGTTTAGAAAATTTAGATCCTGTACCAAGTAGATATCTCTTCCCTTGGTTTCATATGGAAGTTGAAGTTTTAAAATACAATCACTTTCAACCTTTACCCTTTGGCCTGGCTTGCCCTGCTCTTAACCAGACCTGCTTCATTCATATCACTAATTGAAGTCTGGGCTCTTTTTTTTTTTTTTTTTGAGAGTGGCTTTATGCACTAATACTGACATTCATATCTGCCAAGCTCTAGCTCTTGAGTTTCAGGTGTCTCAGAGATATGCATTGTTCCAGAAACCAATCAGGTTATATGCTATGGGATCAGCATCTCAAAGTTTAGAGATAGGCATTACAATTCAGGGATAGAGTTAACTGCTGTAAGAGCTTACATTCTAGGGACTATTACAATTATGTCCATGTTAGGCTATGTTCTAAGATTCAATTCTGAGTTTACACATGGTAGTTAGTCCATATTGGTGAGGCATCATGCCTCTCACCATGTTTTCTCCAACACTTTTACTCCTATATATATATTTTCCTACAATTTTATAGAGTTATATTCACATACCATACATTTATCCACAGTGTACACTCAGTTGTTCATGGTATCATCATAAAGTTGTACATTTATCACCACAATCAGCACTTGAACATACTGATTACTACAAGAAAAAAAGTTTTTTTTAGCAATAAGAAAAAAATGATAAAAAGAAAAATAACATGTCATATAATACAATATACTAGTAAGGACAGCAAATAACACCACTACCAAGAATCCCATATTTCTCCCCTATATCCCCCTCTCATATACATTTAGCATTGGCATATTGCCTTTGTTACATTTAATGGAGGTATATTACAATGTTCCTGTTGACCATAGACTCCAGTTTGCTTTGATTAGGTTTTTTCCTGAATACCATCCCCTTTTCAACTCTCTATATGGTTGACATTCATTTGCTTTCCCACATTGACATATAACTTTTAAAAGCAAAAATTAGAACATACACTATAGAGTTTATAATGTGTGTGGATATAATAAACACTATATATGGAACAAATGAAAGTGTAACATTACAGGTTCCTAATGTGTACATGAAACATACAACATTAACTCTAAGTACACTGTGTAGGAGGTATATTATTATCTTTAGAACAACCACTAAAAACGAATACAAACAGCACAGCTAAAAGGCAAATAAGGAAGCTTAAATGTAAAACTAAAATGAATTTAATTAATCCAGAAGAAGTCAAGAAAGGATGGAGAGAGTCACAAATGTTGAGGAAAATGTGATAAAGAAACTATTTACAATGGCATAGACTTCTGCAGCAGTCTCCAGGGCTAGAAATGGTGCCAATACCACCTTGATGTTCAAGGGGTAGTGTAAAGTAATGGGTGAGTTTCCCTGGAAATGACTCTGAGATAAAGATAGACTGCAGGAGGCTTACTGATGGGAATTCTCTGGAGAGTGGGCAGAAGATTTAAGTCAAGAGGGAGGTTGGACTGAAGTTCTGCTGAGAGCACTAGAGCTGGGATGACCCCACCAGAAATAACCCAAGATGGCAAGGACCCTCTCCTTGGGGTCCTCACATCAACCAGACATTGACTTCAGGCTACACCCCAGGGGCAAGCAATCCATGAAGGTCAGCCTCTTGGGTCACAGAGCAGGCTGGAGAAGGTGGGAAAGTGAATTGAACCACAAAAACTTCTAGAAACTTCTGGTATTGTGGTAGAAACTTCTAGAAATTTACCTATAGAATACTACTATATTCTACACTACCTATATGTGGTTCCCTATCCTCCCAGGGACATTTCCCTACACAGCAGTTTCCCCTTATTCCAGAATTTGTACAAAAGCAATATGAAGAATTTCTTAAGACACTGAAAATTCCATTTTAATGAAACCCAGGAAAGCAGTTATAACCCACAGAATCTGAAATATAAATAATGGCTGACAAACCAGTTGATGTTGGCAGAGACCACATAGAATAGGTGAATAGATGACACAAAACTAGTGGTAAAATAGCCCAGCAGCAGTACCAGGGCCAGCAAATATATTTTCTAAAAGTGAGAAACACTCTTAATTTTCAAAAATTCTGTCCTTTGTTTGCAATGACCAATGCAAACAGGGACTGGATTGAAGATAGTTGTCAGCAGAAGCCCTCCTATGTTCAGTTCAGTTCAGTTCACTGGACCATGCAAAGAATCCCACCAATTAGCTATTTTTGCTAATTTGTCTTTTTTGGCAGCAGAGAATGAGACAGCCTTTACATTATAAAGTCTCAAAGGCTACTCTTCCTTCCCCCTCCTGGAAACTCTTACAAAATGATGGGTCCAGGGAAATTTAATTCATGAAGTAATGACTAATAAATTTAAAGTGGAACAGCACAGATCTATAAAAAGAAGGATAAAGCAAAAATGTTGACCAAATAATTCTCATGAATAAAAACACATAAGCAATTTTTATTTAGGAGTAAAAAGTAAAGATGCAAATACAAGTACTTAGAGAAGAGACTAAAAGACAGCAGGAGATGAAATTTGACCTTGCCAAGGTTAGAAAATAAGTAGGAGGAAAATAAAAAAAAACTTTACAAAGACAAGTAGTGAGCACATAATAAAAAACAGAAACTATAAAAAGCACAGGAAGGAGCATGGAGGATAGAAATGAATGAGAAGGAACATAGAGGAGAAATAAAGAATTTTAAATAATTAAAGAGAAGTGAAAGATATAGAAGACAGGTAAAGAAGATATAACATACGTATAATCCAAGTCAGTAAAAAATAAATGAAATGTAGTACACTTACAAGTATGTATCTCAGGAGTCACCATTACAGGTCAATTTTCTCTAATTCACCATCTATCTTACCAATGTATGAATAGTTTTATTTTCTTTCAGGATGGAATTTTTGAATTTCATTTTAAGACATTTGTTCTTGTTTTTATTATTTTGGTCATTAATTTTTGGAAAAATAATTTGGGCAGAATTTTAAAAATAGCAAATCATTTAAAAAGGATGAAAACAGACTGGTCTCTAATTTCTCTTAACAACAACATTCAGCATTAGTAAATTGTGGAACAAAATCTACAGGACTCTCAAGGGGAAAAAAGTGTGGCTCTAGGAATTTATATGCAAACTAACAGTCCTTCAAGAATAAAGTGTAGTATTAAAGAGTTTTAAGAACCCATACAATTAGTTTCCATAACACCATTTTGAAGAAACTACTAAAGGAAAATCTTCAGGCACCAATGGATGGCTGGAAAAGCTGGGACCAAAGAACCAACAGTAAATATTAAATGCATTTAACTGGAAGACGAACAATAAAACAATTTTGAATATTGTATTGTCTGGAAGGAAGGGAAATGTTGTATGCAGTGACAAAATAGAAATTTCACAGTTATCAAAAATCAATGAAAAATTATGTGAATGTGGAGGTTAGAGTACTTATGAATCATTATCTCACTACTAAGAGCAGGGAGTCAAAAGGCACCATTAAGGCTCAATCAAGTCATAGAAAAAGGCATATTACACAGTACAAATACTAAAAATAATATTATTGACTTAAATCATATGATGTTAGGGATGGAGAGAAGGAGGAAGGAAGAGGAAAACAGTGAATTTCACCAACTATATATAGTGGATGACTGATGCACACTATCTAAAGAAGCACAACAGAAAAGATATTTTGGAGACAAGAAAGGAATTATCCCACACACAAAATTACAAGGAAAAGAAGTGAAAACATTTTTTATTTTTGGAAGTATAAAAATAGAAAACATAAAATAGCACTACAGAATTGAGAGTAAATATACCAGTCTTATCAATTAATGTAAATGGTCTTAATATATCTATTAAAAGAGACTTTCAAATTGGGTCACAAAACATAACCTTACTCTATATGGTAAATGAGTATTTACAGATGAAAATAGGGTGGTTTAGAAAAATCAGAAAATCATATGAGCAAATTTATTCCAGACAAATTCAAATAAGAAGAAAGCTAACATTACAATTTTATATTAGGCAAGGTAGAATCCAGGCTAACATGTGTGATAAACAACGTACTTTAATATGCTAAAATTTACAATTTAAAATGAACATATGACAGTTGTGAGACTCTAAGCACCAAATAACACAATGGCAATACTCATAAGGTAGAAATCTCAAGGAAGAGAAATTGCAGTAGAAAACTTCAACTCTCTCAGTCCAACATAGACTGACAAGAAGCAGGATATTTGATAAGTGAAGGTATAGCAAACATATATATCAAATAACTAAGATTTGACTGACATAAATAGGCCTCTGTGCCCTGAAAATGGAGAATAAATATGTTCTTCAGGTATTCATGGAATAGTAAGGAGTTTCCCAATCTTCAGTGTAAAATCTTCATTGGTGTCTTTTGGTTTTTACCAATGAAATCTTGACTAAACCTTCTCTAACTCTTTGCAAATGCAGCTTATACTATAGGTATCACCGATCCTGTTGATTTTCCCTAATATTCTACTGGCCCAAGGAAAGACAATGCAGAAAACTGGGCCAAAACATGTGCACATCTGGAAGTCCAAAGGCTCTATGGGGTGATACCAGCAGAGCTTAAATTCTCTACCCCAGCTGTAGAAGATGAACTAGAATATCAAAGAAGATAAAAAAAAAAAAAGGCAGTTAGGAGACTGTCTTTTCCAGTTTGCAGAATTGCAACCTATGGACACTGCAGGTTGCAGTTCACCCTTTCATTTTGATTTGAGATAAATGCTTTGCTCAAAATGGAAGCCAAATAGTTGAAACCTGAATTTCCTTTCAGGCACATTTGTATAAAAACTGTGGCACACGGAGGTGGAGAAGTGATTAGCTACCACCTGTACTCATCTGTCTTTAGAGGAAGCCTCAAGGGTCACTGATGAGTCAAGAGAAAGGAACTCTTAGTTCCTTGAATTAGAAGAGCAAGAACAGAAGTTGTTTGGTGGAGGCAGAAGGCAAGTAGGAGGAATGTAGTAAATCCAGAGGCCCTCACCATTAAGATGAAAGACCTCATTGAAATAGTCTCACTGAGAGAGAGATACAACAATTACAAAGAGGACAATTACAATGGTAATGGTGTTGGCTATGATGACAACTATTTCTTCTGTGATAAAATTTCCAGCTCTGTACCAGAGACAGATAACTCTAAATGGATCTTCTCCTCACCCTCCCTATCCTCTTAGGGAAGGAGAAGAAGGGAGAGAGGGAAACAAAAGTCTACCAGGATATACTGAATGCCTTTTGGTTGACAGCCTTGCCCAAGGATCTACTACCTCTATTAATTCAATAAGACTGTTCCAAGGAAGATGCTATTGGTATTAGTAATGTTTCACTAGGGAAATAGAACCAATAGGAGATCCTTAAATATTATGAGGGTTTTATAAAAATTTTCTCATTCAACTGTGGAGATGCAGAAGTCCAAATTCCATAGGGCAGACTGCAAGCTGGGAACTCTGATGATGGTTTTTGGGATGAATTCCCCAGGAGAAGCTGGCTGGCAGGAGTAGAGATAGGAATTTTGTCTTCTGGCTGCCAAAATCATCACTTCTTTTAAAGACTTCAGCTGATTTTACTAATTGTATAAGACTTCTCTCATTGTTAATGGCAATTTCCTCAGTTGCTTGTAGATGTAATCAGCCATAGATACAATCAACTTACTGGTGATTTAATCTTGAAATGTCTTAACAATTAGGTCAGTGCTTGCTTGACCAGGCAACTGGACACCATAACCTGGCCAAGTTGACCCATGGACTTAACAGCCATAGTGCCACACATATTTTTTGCCAATGGGGCATGGAGTTGGATTAGTAATGATTTAGAAGCCCTTATCTCTCCTCTGCTCCAATGGCAGTGGAATAGACCTACTTCAGGGACAACAGGGGCTGGCGTGGCTCAACACAGACCCATTGCTGCCAGCAGGAAAGCAATTCACCATGTGTGATCTAAATGCAGTGGGACAGGAAGGCAGTGGTGGCACTTTTGTACAGGGCCAGCACATCCCAAGTCTTCAAAGTGAAATTTTTCATGTTCTAGAAGCTGAGGAAGCTGTATTTCATGGTTATGACCCAAGGTTTCATCAAGAGATCATCTATCCCTCATGATAAATTGTCATTCAGAGTCTTCTGAGAATTCCAAGGGCATTTTGCTTTTCTCCCCTTTCACCAACAACTGTAAATTTATGACATGAGGAGTCCAAGTGAATGATGAGGGAGCAGGAGGCAGGAAAGAATTACAAAACTAGGTCAAGATAAATTTCAAAGAAAACCATAAAAGTTGCCTCAAAAAATGCACAAGGCTTGGTAATGTAAATGAATGTAAATGAAGGGTTGAAAGATGGGACTCACAGAAAGTTTTACACCAATGGTCATCACAGCATTATTCACAATAGCCAAAAGGTGGAGGCAACCCAACCGTCCATCAACAGATGAATGAATAAACAAATGTGGTATATCAATACAATGGTGTGTTATTTAGCCATAAAGAGGAATTAAGTTCTGATACATTTGACAAGATGAAGGAATCTTGAGTACATAATGGTAAGTGAAAGAAACCAGACCCAAAAGGACAAATATTGTATGTTCTATTTTATATTAGGTACCTAGAATAAGCAAATCCATAGAGACAGAAAGGAGATTATAGGTTTCCAGGAGCTGGGAGAGGGGTGGAATAGGCTGTTGTTGCTAAATGGATTCAGAGTGTAGTTTCGGTTTAAGGTGATGGAAAAACCTTTGGTAATGGGTGGTGATGATAGTAGCACAACATTGTAAATGTATTTAACACCACATAATTGTATACTTTAAAAACGACTACAATGGGAAATTTTATGTTTTTTCTGTATGCTAACATAGTTAAAAAAATTTAATTTATAAGGTTTAGGTTTGTCCAGGCCCCCTTGTGCAGGAAAATTGAGGTGAACCCACTAGCTCCTTCCACCCCATGTGAGGCTAAACATCTGCCCTGGACCACTGTTAACTGAACAATGATCTTGGAACTATTTACTTTGGTCTTAGGCCAAGGAGGGGGAAGGGAGTACACTATAATTTCTGAGACTTTTTGAAATGTCTAGGGCCATTCCAGAGAATTAACAATTGTATCTTAATTTTGTGGGGTGCTGTCCTCAGGATTGGAACCCAGGGTGGTTCCTAGAGTGCATGCTTCCATCAGTCTGTCATGCTTTCCTCCTGCCACACTTCTGATTCCTGAGCAGCCAGGTTGTGCTCATGCTGAGAAACCATGAAAATGAGGTGCTTATGTGGCAGCATAGCTACCTTCAACTCAGGGATGCATCAGGTCCTAGGGGCCAGTGCAGTCATGAATGGCCCAGTGTTTTGGCATGCTACAGCTGCCAGAATGCAATATACCAGACATGGGCTGGTGTTCGGGTTTGCTAATGCTGCCATTATGCAATATACAAGAAATGGATTGGTTTTCATAAAGGGGATTTATTTGGTTACAAAGTTACAGTCAGACAGCCATGAAAATGTCCAAATGAAGAATACCTTCACTGAAGGAAGGCCAATTGCATCTGGAAAACCTCTGTTAGTTGGGAAGGCATGTGACTGGCAACTGCTGATCCAAGGTTGTGTTCCAGCTCCACCCTCAGCTCCTGTGCCTTCTTCAAAGTCTCTCTCTTCTCTGAAGCACCTACTTCTGTCTGTGAACTTTTTATAGGCCTCCAGTGATTCAATGAAGACCCACCTAAATGGGTTTGGTAACACCTCCATGGAAATTATCCAAAGTTCTTGCCCACAGTTGATTAAGTCACATCTCCATGAAAATATTCAAAGGATTCCATCCTAATCAACACTAATATGTCTGCCCCTCAAGATTGCATTAAATAACATGACATTTTGGGTGACATAAAACATCCAAACTGGCACAGTTGGCTTTTACAAATTTACAGTTCTAAGGCTGTGAAAATGTCCAAATTAAGAAATCACCAGGATGATAGTTTCTCTGAAGAAAGGATGCTGGCAGCTGGGACACCTCTGTCACATGGGAAGGCACATGGCCATCATCTGCTGGGTCCTTTTTTCCTGGGTTTCCTTGCTTTCAGCTTCTGGTTCCAGTGGCTTCCTCTCTCTGCTTCTGTGGGTCCTCTTAGCATCTCTGGGTGCTTTTCTGAGTTACATCTCTCTGGGCTTTCTCTTTGTGTCCTTTTCATCTCATAAAGGACTTCAGAAAGGGGATTAAGACCCACCTTGAATGGGCTGGGTAACATCTCAATTGAAATAACTTAACCAAAAGGTTCCATCCAGAATGGGTCTGTGCCTACAGGAATGTATTAAAAGAATATATCCTTTTCTGGGGTACATATAACTTAAAACTACCATGCCTAGAATTGACAAGTGGCAAAGTTCTGGACAAGGAGAAATAGGGGAAGCCAGGAATTCCAGCTTTAAAAAAAAAAGCCAGACATTACACAATGAGAAAGCATTTGTTCTTGCCATTCCTTCCCTGCTTCAGGCACTGGTGAGGGGTAGTCATTTTTCAGTCATGAAAGAAGGGCCCAAGACTTTGAGTGAGACACCACCCACCACCCCATAGTGTCAGAGGCTGAGCTAAAACCAGAAAGTCTTCATCAGTCTTCATTTTTTGTTAATTACAGCTTTACTGAAATATAACATGCATATCACACAGTTCATCATTTAAAGTGAATAATACAATGATTTTTAATATATTCACAGAATTCTGCAGCCATCTTCATTATCAGTTTTATGGCATTTTCATCACCTGAGAAAGAAAACCTGTACCCTTTAACCATCACCCACCAATTCCCCCACCCCAATCCCAAACCTGGGGAACCATTAGTCTACTTTCTTTCTCTATAGATTTGCCTAATCTGGACATTTCATACAAATGAAATCAAATACTTTCCAGTCATTTGTGTCTGGCTTCTATCACTTAGCATGATGTTTTCAAAATTCATCCATGTTGTAGATGGTATCAGAAATCCATTCCTTTTTGTTGCTAAATATTTCATTGTATGTGTGTACTGCATTTTGTTTATCCATTCTTCCACTGATGGAGACTTGTGTTGTTTCCTCATTTTGGCCATTGTGAAAATGCTGCTGTAACCATTTGTATTCAAGTTTGTATGTGGACAAAAGTTTCATTTCTCCTAGGTATGTATCTAAAAACAGAATGCTGAATAATATGGTAACTCTATATTTAACATTTAGAGGAATTGCCAGACTGGTTTTCAAAGCAACTGCACCATTTTACATTCCTACCAACTATATATGAATGTTCAGTTTTTCCATTTCTTCATCAACACTTGTTATTGTCTGTCATCTTTATTATAGCCATCCTTGTGGGTAAGGAATGTTACCTCACTGTGGTTTTGATTTGTATTTCTCTGATAAGTGATAATTTTGAGCATATTTTCATGTCCTTATTGGACATTTGTATATATTCTTTTGAGAAATGTCTATTCAGATCCTTTGCCCATTTATTAATCATGTTATTTGCCATTTTAGTTTCCTTGTTGGCAAAGCAAATAAAATGCAATGGGTTAGTTCAAACAATGGGGTCTTTTTAGCTCATGGTTTTGAGGCTAGAATTCCAAATCAAGGCATCATAAAGGTGATGCTTTCTTCCAAAGCCTGGCATCCTGGGACTGATTGCTAGTGATGCTTGGTCCTTGGCTCCTCTGTCACATAGCAATGCACATAGTGACCTCTCTTCACCTTTCCCTTCTCTTCCAGGTTCTGTTGACCTTGAGCTTCTTGACCCCCAGGGCTTTCTCTCCATCTGTCTGAATTTCATTCTGCTTATAAAGGACAACTAATAGGATTAAGATCCATCCTGATTGAGTTGGGCCACATCTTAACTGAAGTATCCTCATCAAATATTCTACTTTCAATCAGTTCATACCCACAAACATGGATTATGTTTAAGTACCTGTTTTCTGGGGTACATGGCTCAAAACCACATTCACCTTTTTATTATTCTGTAGTTAAGAGTTCTTTTTATATTCTAGATACATGTCCCTTGGCAGATACATGATTTGCAATTATTCTCTCATTTCTGTGGGTTGCAGTCTCACTTTCTTCATGGTGTCCTTTGAAGCACAAAAGTTTTTTGATGAAGTCCAATTTATCTATTTTTTCTTTCATTGCTCATAATTTTGGTTTTATGTCTAAAATTTCTTTGCCAAATCCAAGGTCACAAAGATTTATCCCTCTGTGCTCTTCTAAGAGTTTTACATATTTGTTCTTACATTTAGGCCATTGAGCCATTTTGGGTTAAATTTTGTATACAGTGTGAGGCAGAAATCCAATGTCATCCCTTTGCATGTGAATATTCAGTTGTCCCCATACCCCTCCTCCTTCTACTCTACTCCCCCTCCTCATTGTCCTCATTGTCCTGACTCCTTCTCCTCTCCTTCCTTCCTCCTTACCTCACTCTGTCTTAGGTTCCCTGGGGGCTGATGCTGGTGCAGCCTGGACAGGTGGCTGCTGTGGGTGAAGCCTCCGGTGGGGCTGGGGCTGAGTGGGCATAGCAGTGTTGGCTAAGAAATAACAAAAGGAGCTGCAAAGCAACAAAGATGATTAATTGGGGTCTTAGAATTGCAATTCATAGACCACAGATACAGGTAGCAACCCAAATTGTGTCCTCTCTAGGTGCTTCCAAACAAAAGTTTTTTAAGAAAAGGATTACATATGTTGTTTGAGATTGGTCAATATTTGGGGTGTTCCAAATGTCCTTCAAGTTAGATAGTTTACTGACTTCTTTACCTTGTGGTTTTTTTATGGTGTCCAGATGTCCTTAGGGTTTTGAGGAACATTGTTGTTTGAGGCTTTGCACACCTTGGCAGTCTGTAAGATCTGACTGAGACACATAAACCAGCAACTTCTTCAAAGGCCTCCAGTCTCCATTTTAAATCCCTTAACCGAGGCAACTCTGTTTTGCTTTATTTCTTTTCACAGGGAACCCTTCCCTTCCCCCAGACTGGAGCTGGTAGTTACAGAGAAGCAGGTGTTTCCTGTAGGGTCTGTGGCAACTCCCATTGCCCCCTGGGAGGGGGATAGTGGCCCCAGATCCCAGTTGAGAAGGAGGAAGGGTCTTTAGGAACAGGCACAAACAAAGCCCACCCATAAGCTAAGAGGCTCTCCCATGCCCTCTGGAGAACAGGAACCTAAGCCCATGAGAAGAGGACAGAGCACAGACCCTCCCATCATCACGGATCCTGGCAGGGCTGGGCAGAGAAGTGCGGGATACTGATTACGTGCTTCGACTTGGCGGGCCTGGGCTGGGGGACCTGATCAGCCCCTGGGGAGGGTGGTGGGCACGGGCGACAGCGCCCTCCACTGCCCCCCAGGCCTGAGAAAGTGAGGCCGGAGGCAGGCCCCATTTCCTCACCCAAAATACCACCGTTAGGGGAGGCTTGCTGGAGGGAACCGCCTTTTCCCCACCCCCTTATCTTGCCCGGACACTCCCCGTTGCCAGTGCAACTCCCATCACCACCAGTGCGCATACATTGTTGCCAGACACCGTTGCCAGAGCAACTCCCGCCCCTTTTCAAACTACCTCCGCGCCCTCTTAGAACCAATCCTAACCTCCGCACCCTCTCAGAACCAATCCTAGCCTTTATCCCCTCAGCATTGGCTTGTAACAACCCCCGCCCTCTATGCCAGCCTATATAACCTGTGCTCACCCCTAATAAAGTCTCTTGGCTTTACCCCCCTGAATACAGACCCTTTTGCCCTTTTGTTCTACCCCTACTGGAGGAAGAGTGTCTTGTCTTTCCCTTCTCGCCACCCTCCACACCTTGCACGCCTCCGCCGGGGACTGGGCCCAGTCCTCCGCCTCGCCCTCGCCTCCGGGAAAGAGCCCCCGCCGCCAGTACCCTCCGAGCAACGCCGAGAGCCGAGGGTTCAGCAACCGGCCGCCCCCCCCCCCCCCCCAGACAAATCAACTGCGACCGCAGAGAAGGCCACAGCCTCACTTCCTGATCTGGCTCCCTCCCCACCCCCAATTTGTCTGTACAAGGTCAGCTGGTTTTCAGCATTGTCCCCTCTGCAGAGCAACCTTCTTTGTTCCTCTCCCTGCTTGACCCCCATTTCCTCTCCTCTACTGGCAACCTCTCCTTAGGTGTTTCCATGGCTATTCTCCTCCCTGTGAAGCCCCCAAGGCTCAGTCCATACTTTCTCATTGGTCCCCTGACCTCAAGCATATCCACAGGGGTCTCCCAGTCACCTCACACCAGTTTTCCTCCAGTTGTACTGCAGCCTAGTCCCTATCTGCCCTGGAAAGTCATCTTGATGTTCCTCCAAGAACATGCCCATAAACCCAGAACCCAACCCTTGTCCCCCAAACTCTGTGGCTGTTACCTCAAAAACTGATTGCTCTCCCCTGCTCTCCATCTCCCACAGAGTCCACTTGGTTCTACCAGAACCCCTGACCCCCTCCACTCTGACCTGCCTGGAACCCCTGCCCTCCCCTCCTCTATTCCATCTTGCCAGGACCCCTGCCACCCCCTCCACTCCAACCTGCCTGGGTCCCCTGCCCTCCCCAACTACCCGATCTGACCTGGATCTCTGAGCTCCCCATACAGCCTCTGCCCCATCCTACCTGGACCCCATGGGAGGTCCTAACCATCTCTCAGTCCCCACACTTTCCTCCCTGCCTGCCCCATCCCACCCTGATGCTGATGCACACTGTATCAGAGGGAGCCTCTAGCAAGAAAGTCCATAGCCTCCTGCCTCAGGCAGCCCCTTTGCTGGGCACATAGGTCTCCTTCAAGTCCAGCCACATGACAACCTGCCAATCCCCAGGCAGCACACTGGTCCTCTGCCTTGGCTATAACTCTGTCTACAACTCCACCTCCCACCCCACATTGTCATCACAAGATGCCATACATCTACCCCACCCCTGACAATCCTCAGGACACCATAACCCCAGTCCTGCAGCCCCTTCTGCCCACCTCAGCAGAGACCCATCTGAGGGCATACTCCTTGTACTCACACCTAGCCTGTGGGAGCCTGTGTCTCTACCTCTCTGAGTGCTGAGGGCTAATGCACCTGTGGGCCTATAGCCATCCCCAGATGAGCTGAGGGCAAATGCAGACCTACCTTCCTTCTCCAACAGGCTACCCCACAGAGGACACCTATCTTGGCCAGGAGAGCTCAGGTGGAGGCCACCAGCCCTGCCTGGGGATGTGGGAGAGAAATCCTTCCCACACCTGCCATTCCAGCCAGGACTACAGCCCAGGACCAGCAGCTCCAGAAGGAAGGAAGTAGGGCTAACCATGTACCCGCTGAGTTCACCGTGGTGAATTCAGAACAGGCCTTGCCCTCCAGAAGCTCTCACTGTGGGGAGAGGCTGGCAATGAACACAAAAATAACAGAGGCCACTTCTCTTACCAATGACACCATCAAGGAGACTAACAAGCCACCTGAGGGCCAGGAGGCTGGCAGAGCCTCCAGAGGGGCCATACTAGGAAGGGCAGTCAGTGCTCTGGAGGTCCAAGAGGAGGCCCTATTCCCCTTGGGACCCCAGTCATGGGTTGTCCCTGACTCCTGCTGCCTCCTCCACAGCTTCCCTCTCTGACTCCAGGAAACCCTGTGAAAGGCAGGGGGTCCATGTGGGAGGCTGATGGGTCTGGCCTGCATCTGCTCTGATTTCTATAACAAACAATGTGCCCTAGCCCTCTGCAGTAGCAGCAAGTCACAAATTGAGGAGCTGGCCCCTTCCCTAATGGTGCAGACCCTTGGCCAACCCCCTCTTCCCTGCCCAGGCTCCAGGTCCACAGACACCACCTGGGTTTAGGCTGAGAAGGAAATCACAGTGTTAACTGGTACCAGAGTGACTTACAACGGTACAAAAACCCAGGCCTCACCTCTGCTGGGCTGGCAAAGCAGGGCCTCCAGAAAACCAGAAGGGAGCCCTGAGGGGCTGTCCCCAGGGCATTCTCTCAGTTGTGCAAGAGGGTGAGGAGGCCAAAATAGGCAGAAGAGAAGAGACAGACCATCTTGGAGGATGAGGGGGAGAACATTCCAGGTGGACTTCACAAGCATGAGTGTCACAAAGGATGGGGAAGGGGTCTGCTATCTGCAGCAGCTTGGAGTTGTCTGGGTTGGGGGAGGAGCCAGTCATATGCAGCAGCCTGGGGCCACCTGGAGCAGAACAGGACAGGGAGAGTGGAGAATGGGCTCCCTGCAGAGAGTTTGCCTTGTCTTCAAACTGGTGGCACATCAGAAGCAGGGGAAGCAGTTACCCCAGGGGACAAATGCAGTCAAGTGCCTGGAAGGACTCACTAATCAAGGAGCCAGGAACTGAGGACAAGGGTGATGTTTGCAGGGACACTGGAGGTGGGGAGGCTCTTCAAGCTGAGAGCAGATTTTCTGAGACTCTGGGCTCCCTGGCAAACCCCTGGAGACTCAGGACTGTAGGGAGTTTCTGTGGCCCCCAGTACAGCGCCTGCTTATTTTGGCTACGCTTCCCTCCAGTCCTGGGACCAGGGCACCCTACTCACCAGGTGAGTCTGGAATGTTGTCCTCTGAAACCAGGGACAGTGGGGATCAAGTGTGCTGAGACATGTTGGTCAGTCTCAGGCTTTGGAGGACAGGAGGCTCAGGGTCTGGCAGTGGATGGAGAGGGGAGGGGTATACAGGAGAAGCAGGTGGGTGTAAACTGTGCAATTGTTACCTGAAGTTCTGAGCCCAGGTGCTCGCTTGAAATCAGCAAACCCTGGGTGGACAGGCAGGGGGACCTGCAGGGTTCTGTCCTCCCTAGGGAGTTGGGAGCAGACAGATCACCTGTGTGGCTAAGCAAGTGGACAAGGCTCAGAGCTGAGTGGAGAGCAGCCACAGGCATGATCTGGCCTCTGAAAGAGAAGTTTTAGGGAGTGCTGTGAGAGGGTTCCAGGTTCCTGGGAAGTTTCTGTACCAGGTGCTGGTATGCACAGCAGTGAGTATGGTGATGGCATCTTCGACTCCCCTTGGGTGAATCTCCCCAAGGCCAGCTGGCCAGCTCTGTGTATGTGCAGAATTCCAGCCCTGGAGCCATCTCTCTCCAGGCCCAGCAGGAGACCTCCTCTCATGGGGCCTGGTGGTCTCAGGCCAGGCCCAGGGCATCCAGGCTGCAGTGGGGTATTTGTGAAAGTGGTCTAAACATGTCCATCAGTGTGTGTGCAATGAATTGGACTACTGGGGCCAGGGCATCACAGTCACCGTCTCCCCAGGTAACTGCTCCATTGCCTGCCTTTCATCTTAGCCCAGGGGGTGGTGGACTGTGTGCCTGGGGTGTGAGGCCAACTCACTCTGCTGAGGGCCACAGGCTGGTGGATTTGCCCATCCAAGGGGCCCACAGCAGGTTTTTGAAGGGCAAGAGCAGGGATTATGTCCCTGTGCAATGCTTTTGACCACTGGGGCCAAGACATCCTGGTCACCATCAGCTCAGTTAAGGAAGCTCTCTCTGCCTCCTCAACCTGCACTCAGCATCCTCTGAGCAGGGATAGAAATTTCTGGAGGCACCCTGGGCTGGGTGAAGCGTCCTAGGGTTCTTGGGGCTCTCAGGCTCTCTGTGCATGGTCTGGTTCTGTGTTCTGCAAACAGCATTCCTGCGGGTTATGGGTTCTCTGCTCCAGAGATGCAGGCTGAGAGAAGCATGCCTTGTGTTTGGGGCAAGGGGGAAATCAGGCTCCTTGCCACAGCCAGGCAGGCATGGGATAGCAGGGCCAGAAGAGGAATTTTTTATACCCTGTAATGGGGCCCACAACAGTGTGATTACTTTGATATCTGGGGCCCAGGAATCCAGGTCACCATCTCCTCAGGTGAGTCCTCTCAGCCTCTCTCTTGCTTCTTTTTGAGGGTTTTTCCTGTATTTTGGGGAAGAGATGAGGATGTCTGGGTATCAGACCCTGAAGGACTGGGTACTGCCTGGGGGTCTCTGGGAGGGGCTGGCAAGTATTGAGGGCTTCAAAAGGATGCCTTCTCCTCTTGAACTCTCTGGCCTGGGGATTTCTCTGGGGGTCTCAGCCACTGTCAGCCTCTAGAGTGCTCTGTGGCCTTTTGGCTCTACTGGGCTACATTTGAGTTGGTCCTGCAGCCCCTGAGGGCTTCAGTCAGGTGCAGTTCTTGCCTGGGGTCTCAGTATGTTTGTCACAATATGACAACATATTTGAGATCTGGAGTCCAGGGATCCCAGTCACTGTCTCCTCAGGTGAGTCACCCCCACCCCACTCAACACTGCATTTTAACTGCCTTGGGGGAATTTAGGGGTGTCTGGGTCTTCTCAGGAGTCAGGAAAAGGATCCCTTCTCTAAGGGCAGCCCACTGCTATTCTGGCCAGTCTGGGGCTCTGACTGAGGGTGGCCACTCTCTGTTTCTTTGGATTCCTCAGCAGAATGCAATATCAGGGACTTTCATGATTGTGGGGCATAATTGGGGCTTCCATCCCCTCCAGGCCTCCTACTTCTAGGGGCAGTTACTAGTCTCAGTGTATGGTTGTCTTCTGGGTGAGAATTAGGGCTTGTCTCCAGAGCAGTCTGGTCTCTTCAGTTCACTCAGACTGCCCGGGCTGACAAAGGGTCATGTCAGAATTGGGGTCTCTTGGGCCAGTCAAGGGATCCAGGATTCTCTGACCCCAGACAGAGAGAGGGGTGAGTGTGGAGACCCTAGATAACAGGACACAGACAATTGGCTTCTGTGAAAAGCCATGAGATACTGCAGTTCTCTGCATGGTCCATTTTCTGGGCAGCAGGCAGTGATGCCCAGGCCAGCACCCAGGGTTTTTGTGGGGTGGGCACAGAGACTCCACCATTGTGATTACTACGGTTTTGATGTCTGGGGCCCAGGGCTCAAGGTCACTGTCTCTACAGGTAAGACCTGCCCCTCTGGGGCCTTCATTTTCTGCTTATTCTTATGGGTTTTTCTGAACACCCCAAGGACATTGTGGGGCTGGCCATGAGGGGATGGGGCTTGGTCTGCCTTAGGAATTTTGGAGCCTCCATTGTTTCTCTGATGTCTTTGTAAAATTTGTATGATGTCCAGCTTGTCGACGGGGTGCCTGAGCTCCTAAAAGAGGGAATTGCTGGGCTGAGGGTTTGAAGGGCCATATTTGGGCAAGGTAGCCAGAAGGTCAGGTCCTCCCATGCCCAGAGGACAGCCTTGGGCATAGCAGGAGATTTCCTCTCTGGAATCACAGTGTTGGCTCAATGGTGTGCCTTTGTAGTGGCATCTCTAGAACCACAAGATTGCCTCATGTAGAGAGAACAGTGAAATATTTCCTTTAGAATGTTAAGATATGTTTTGTGCCAGATTTGTGTTTAAATTCTGAATCAGTTAGAAAGAAAACTGCCGCTAGCAAGTGTCTCAGAAAGAAGAGACACGTAGTCTTTGCCTTAGTAAACGCCAGAGGGCTCTGTCCAAGCCCATTCCCCTGAAGAGGGCAGCCCGCGGGCAATCTGTACACGGACCTTTTAGGGAGCGTCGTTTGTGAGAGCAGTTTCTAAAAAAAAGTGGTTTTAAAGTATTAACAGAGTGAATATCTTTGAAGTGGCTAGAGGGAGATGATCAGGGAAAATATTACTTAAAAATTTGAGAGATTGTCAAGTATGTTAAATTTTTAAATGCCAAAGGACTTATAATTCAGATTCAGTTAATAACTTGAGTGCTTCTTTCTGGAATTGATAATGCCACAGGTTCAGCCAGGAGATGGTAAAATGTGGTACTGTGGTTCCCCCGACTTGGGGCTGAGGTTTGATGATAACAAATCAAGTTCAGTTTTAAAAATTATTCGAGAAATTCTCAGAGACATTGGTGCTGAGTTAGAGTCAAGATGGCCGTGGGCTGGCCCCAGGCACCTGCAGCAGGTGGCCGGAAGCAGGTCACAGTTGGAGTCTATTTCAGGAACCGAGAAAACACAGTTGGTAAATTTATAGCTTATGGTTCTGAAGAAGTGGTTTTCAGATGGTTTTGCCGAACCCCACATACCTGAAAGTGTTCCACTGAACAAAACAACACCTGGGTAATTTGCATTTCTAAAATAAGGCATGCACCCTGTCAGAAAGTGAAAGGGTTCCATTTTCAACTATTTGTTTTTAATTTTTCACCCTTAGCTTTATTAACTTTTAAATTTTTATTCATTTTACAACATAAGACATTTAAGAAATTAAAAGTTTTAGGCATTATTTGTTAATGTTTTAATATAATTTCTTTAATTGCTCTGTCATTCTCTCACATGATAACTAAAGTAAAACCATTCTCTATTGCCTGGAAGTACTATTCTATCAATGGTTGGGTTCAGAATTGTTTAAGTCAGTGGGTTTTCTCTTTGTGATTAAGAAATGCTTGAATATTATGAAAAGCTTACCTTCAGTTCAGTATTTTTCAAGACCACCCTTCAGGAATTAATTATAGATAAATTTTAGGTTAAATGCATAGATTTATGCTGGATTATTTCAGTTAAATGTGCTAGTTGGTGGATTAAGAGAAAACTGAGTCAGATAGAGCATCAGAAAGGAACTTCTGAAACAAAGCAACCGCAGGACCACTTGTGAAGTGGTCTCTGTTTTTACTGTTGACTGAGCTTCTTAGTTGAAGGATAGTAAGGAAGGGCAGAGAGCAGGGTTCCCACCAAGGCTGGCCTTGGCTGTGCCATCTCCTGGGACCACATGGAGTCTGGGAGTCTGGAATGCACAGTTGTAGCTTTTGCCACCAAAGGCCAACCCAGCTATTTACGAATCCACCATTTTTTAATGGATTTGGAGGAATTGTTCAATGCCAAAGAATTCCACAGAACGTGCCAGTGACCAGGCAGCAAAGATGGTAAGAAAGAGGCAGCCAGCACTGCCAGATTTATTTTTCCTATATGTTTGTGTTTGATGTTTTACTTCTACTGTGATGGGGAATCAGCCTTTATGTCATTTCTCATTTGGATGAGCCCTTCCACATTTAACTTTCCCTCAGTGACATTTAAAGAAAAAAATGGAATGAACTGATCTATTGCTTACTATTGTTGATACTGTTTGTTATGCTTTAAAATGTACAAATCACTGCTTAAATTTTCTTTATTTAAATTATAAATGCAGTTCTAGATTTTAGATCATTGTTGTGCACTCCTATGCCTTTTAAAGAGCTGAACAGTAAAAAAGCATAGTTAAAAATGGCCAATTCAGATACGATTCATTTCCTGGTGGTTTCTAATGATGATTTTTATCTAGAGGGAATTTAGTTAAAGCAAAGAGGCTATGGAGGAATTTAGGCTCAGGGGATACATCCAGGAGTGTGAAGATGCCTGAGGGGAGGAATCTCCCAAGTGTCTGCCTCCACGCAGAAGCCAAGCTGTTGACTATATAGCAAAAGAGGGGCTTTCATTTTTTTTATAGGATTTGTTGTTCTTCAATTCTTGTGAGATGTTTTAGTGAATTTAAAGTTGTCTAGAAATATACTAGTGGAGGAAATGAAGGCAGTCACTGCTTTGGAGCCAAAGCCAGTAGGGCTGAGGCACAAGGACTGGGATTAGGGACATGAAGTGGAGACTGCACAGAATGTATGAGGGTGGAGAAAGGCAGGAAGAGACACCAGAAAGGAATCAACCCTGGGCAGGGCCAGGCTGTGCAGGACTCCTGAAGTGGCATGGCTTTAGCTGAAGTGAGCAGGTCTGGTTGAGCTGGCCGCTCCTGGCCATTACCCTACCAACCAGTTTTGGGGCTGTACCGGCTGCATTAGGCTGAGTGAAGCTGGACTGAATTGGGCTGAGCTGGGCTGGGTTTAGCCAAGCAAAACCAGGTTGAGCTGAACAGGCAGAGCTGAGCTGAGCTAAGATGAGTTGGGCTGACCTGAACCAGCAGAGCTGAGCTGAGCTGGGTTGAGCTGAACTGGCAGAGCTGGGCTGAGCAGAACCAGCAGAGCTGGGCTGAGCTGAACTGAACCAGGCTGACCTGAACTGGCAAGCTGGGCTGAGCTGAACTGGCAGAGCTAGCCTGAGCTGAGCTGAACTGGGCTGAGCTAGGTTGAGCTGAACTGGCAGAGCTGGGCTGAGCAGAACCAGCAGAGCTGGGCTGAGCTGAACTGAACCAGGCTGACCTGAACTGGCAAGCTGGGCTGAGCTGAACTGGCACAGCTGAGCTAAGCTGGGATGAGCTGGACTGAGCTGACCTGGCAGAGCTGGGCTGAGATGGACTAAGCTGTACCAGCATAGCTGGGCTAAGCTGGGCTGAGCTAGGAAGAGTTGGGCTGAGCAGAATCAGCAGAGCTGGGTTGAGCTAGGCTGAGCTATGCTGGACTGAGCTGAGCTGAATCAGGCTGACCAGAACTGGCAAGCTGGGCTGAGCTGAATCAGCACAGCTTAGTTAAGTTGGGCTGAGCTGGGATGAACTGAGCTGGGCTGAGCTGAATTGGCAGAGCTCAGTTGAATTGGGCTGAGCTAGGCTGAGCTAGGCTGAGTTGAACTGGCAAGCTGGACTGAACTGAACCAGCACAGCTGGGCTGAGCTGGGCTGAGCTGGGCTGAGATGACCTGGCAGAGCTGGGCTGAACGTGGCTGAGTTGACCCAGCACAGCTGGGCTGAGCTGAGCTGAGCTGAAGTGGCAGAGCTGAGTTGAGCTGGGCTGAGCTAGGCTGAGCTGAACAGGTGAGCTGGGATGGCCTGGGCTGAGCTTGGCTGAGCTGAATTGGCAGAGTTGGGCTGAGCCAGGCTGAGCTGAGTTGGGCTGAGCTGAATTTGCAGAGCTGGGCTAAACTGAGCTTATTTGAACCAGCACAGCTGGGCTGAGCTGGGATGAGCTAGGTTGTGTTGAGCTGAGCTGAACCAGGCTAACCTGAACTGATGAGCTGGGCTGAGCTGAACTGGCAGAGATGGGCAGAGCTGATCTAAGCTGAATGGGCACAGCTGGGCTGAGCTGGTTGAGCTGAACCAACAAAGCTGTGGTGAGCTGGGCTGAGCTGAACAAGCACAGCTTGGCTGAACTGGGCTGAGATGAACTGGCATGACTGGGTTGAGCTGGGCTGAGCTAGGCTGGGCTAAGCCGAGTCCTGAACAAGGCTGACCTGAACTGGCAAGCTGAGCTGAGCAGAGCTGACCTGGTAGAGCTGGGTGAGATAGGCTGATCTGGGCTAAATGAGCTGGCAGAACTGGGTTGAGCTGATCTAAGCTGAACTGGCACAGCTAGGCTGAGCTGGGCTGAGCTGAATCAGGCTGAGCTGGGCTATGTTGAGCTGAGGTGGACTAAGCTGGACCAAGCCCAGCTGATCTGGCTAGCTGACCTGGGCTGAGTTGGGCTGAGCTAGGCTGGGCTAAGCTGGGCTAGGCTGAGCTGAACTGGTCTAAATTGGGCTGAGCTGACTTGACTGAACCAGTTTTCAGCTGTTCTGAGCTTGGTTGAGCTAGATGGGCTATGCTATGCTATGCTGAACTGAGCTAAGCTGGACTGCACTGAGCTTGGCAGGGCGGGGCTAAGCTTGGCTAGTCTGGAATGGCCTGAGCTAGGCTGGGCTGGGCCACGCTGAGCTAGCTGGGCTAAGCTGCACTGAACTGGACTGGCTAGACTGAACTGGCTAGGCTGAGCTGAGCTTAGCAAAACTGGACCAAGCTGGCAGACTGAGCTGAGCTAGGCTGGACCATGGTGGTCTGAGCTGGGTTCATCAAGGCTAAGCTGTCTGAGCTGGGCTAAGCATGGTTGAACTGGGTTGAGCTGAGCTGGACTAGGTTAAGTTCATGAGTTGAGCAGGGTTAATTAAGGTGAGCTGAGCTGTGTCCAGATGGGCTGAGCTAGTGGGCTGAGCTAACTAGTATGATTTGATGGCTTGAGCTGGACTGAACTAGGCTTGGCCAAGTGGATTCAGTTTGAGCTGAGCTAGCTATGCTGGACTGTCCTGATGACACTGTGCTGTGCTGATAATGAGAAATCCAGCTGGGCTAAGGTGGTCAGGGCTAGGCTGGGCAGCATTGGTCACACCCATTATTCACACCCTCCTCCCACCCCCAACACTAAGCACTCTGCACTGAGCTGGTCAATCCCTAGACTTCAGGACTGGGCTCCAGTTTGATGGAGCTGCAGGGCACTCCTCACTGGGTGTTAAAATCAGTGCTGGCAGAAGAGGCCAGACCTCCATAACTGGGCCTTCCCACATATTCAGACCAAGGCTCCTGCAGCAGGCTAAGGCTGAGCAGTCTGTGCCTGGCCTCCTCAACTCTCAGGAAATGGGCCTGCTCACTATGGCCTCCTGCCACACTGTTGGGCCACTTGCAGCCAGAACTTGGAGGCCTGAAGGTGGGCTCAGCCTAGGGGACCAGCCACAGTGGGATTGAGATTGGGGCAGGGGGTAGCCAAGGACAGAGAACATGCTGAGCTCCATCTACCTGGACTCACTGACCTGCCTCTCACTCACCTGTCTTGGCTCATTCATCCCAGCTGGCAATTGTCCCACCTAACCATCCCCCCTCCCATCTATTTTTTGTCATTTCTCGGGTCCTCAGGGAAAGAATCTGACCCAACTCTCTTCCCCCTGGTCTCCTGTGAGAGCAGCCTGTCCACAGACAGCTTGTTGGCCATGGGCTGCCTTGCCCAGGACTTCTTGCCTAGCAGCATCAGCTTCTCCTGGAAATACCAGAACAACACCTCGGTTAGCAACCAGAATTTCATTACCTTCTCACCAATCCTGAGAGATGGCAAGTACATGGCCTCCTCTCACTTGCTGCTCCCCTCTGAAAGCATCATCCCAGACACAGATGAGTACCTGGTGTGCCAGGTTGAACACAAAAATCAAACGACCCTGAATGTGCCTGTGAAAGGTGAGACCTGGAGCCTCCCTCCCTCTGTGGGCAAAGAAAGAGCCAGGTGTGGTGGGACCCACTGGAGCTGGGGGGTCATCTGCACAGTGGGCAGGAGGGGTGGTGGTGGGCCTCTGGCCAGGCCACTCTAACATCTTTTCCCCTAGGCCTGCTGCCTGTGGGACAGTCCCCCAGTGTGACCGTGTACATCCCGCCCAGGGACGCCTTCTACAGCTCCAACCAGCGCATGTCCAACCTCATCTGCCAGGCCACAGAATTTAGCTCCAAGAAGATCTCTGTGTCCTGGCTGCGTGATGGCAAGCTGATAGAGCCAGGCTTCCCCCAGGGCAAGGTTGAGCCCGAAGCCAAAAGGACTGTGCCAGTCACTTACCAGGTCACCAGCATGCTGCCCATCAGCGAGAGTGACTGGCTCAGCCAGAGCGTGTTCACCTGCCACGTAGAGTACAATGGGATAAACATCTTAAGGAATGTGTCCTCCATCTGTGGCACCAGTGAGTGGACAGTCCCTTCAGGCAGTGGTCCTGGCCCCAAATTCAGCACCCACACTCCTGGGCCCAAGCGAGTAGCCCCTACCACACACACAGACAGATGCTTCCCCAGATATGGTCTTTTGCCCTGGACCCATGGCTTCCCAGTGCTCATGAAGGACAGTCACACATGGGTGGGGCAGGAGGGCACTGCTAGGAAGCATGGGGCCACTGCTCAGGTGGGAGGCTGTGTGTCCCCCTGCAGGAAGACCCCTGGGGGCTCAGTAAGTTTTGACACAATGGTCCCAGATCTCTAGGGGAAACTTCCCTCAATTTCACATGTCTCTGCTCACTGAACCCAACTTTCTCTTAACTCAGGTTCATCCCCAGGAATCAAAGTCTTCCCCATCCCCCTCTCCTTTGTTGACATCTTTCTCAACAAAACTGCCAAGGCCAAGCTCTCCTGTATAGTCACAGATGTGACCAACTATGAAAGCCTGACCATCTCCTGGACCCATCAGAATGGCGAGGTTCTGGAAACCCAAATGAGCAACCCAAAAAGATTCCCCAATGGCACCTACAGTGCCAGGGGTGAGGCCACCATCTGCAAAGAGGACTGGGAGAGTGGGGATGAGTTCACATGCATTGTGACTCACACGGACCTCCCCTCCCCAGTCAAGCGCACCATCTCCAAGCCCAAGGGTGAGACTGGCTTCTCTTCCACTTGCTCTCTCCCTTCACCTGGGGATTCCCCCACAGGCATCAAGACACCCATGAGCAGGTGGGGACTCGTGCCTGTGCCTGGGAATCTTCCCATCAGCCTCTACCCTGGCTTCCATCCAGAATGTTAACCCAGTCCTACAGCCCTGTTCAGCTCACTCACCATCCTCTCTATATTCACAGGGGTGGCCAAGCAAGAACCAGCCGTCTACTTGTTGCCACCCACCCGAGAGCAGCTGAGCCTGCGGCACTCGGCCTCTGTCACCTGCCTGGTGAAGGACTTCTCCCCTCCAGACCTGTTTCTGCAGTGGCTACACAAGGGGAAGCCTGTGCCCAGAGACCAGTATGTGACCAGTGCCCCGATGCCTGAGCCCCAGAACAAGGGCCACTACTTTGCCTACAGCATCCTGACTGTGTCTGAGAAGAACTGGAGCAATGGAGACACCTACACCTGCATTGTGGGGCATGAGGCCCTGAGGCACACTGTGACTGAGAGGACCGTGGACAAGTCCACTGGTAAACCCTCCCTGTACAATGTGTCCCTGGTGATGTCTGACTTGGCCAACACCTGCTACTGACCATGCTGGGCTCGCTGTGTGTGTGCAAACTAACCATGTCAATGGGGAGAGATGTTGCATTTTATAAAAACTAAAAATAAAAATATCAGTTCAAAAGATGCTGGTCCTGAGTGAGCAGGGCTCTCTACCTGCCTGGGGCTGCAGCTGTGCTGCACCCACCTGCCCCCACACCACAGACCACCCACCTACCCTTTCTCCCCCCTACTGCCTGCCACTGCCCTGGGGAAGCCTTCTGTGCATCTGGCAGACACCACAGCCACCAGGACCCATGCTTGCTGCTCCTTTATCTGCTTCCAGAAAGGTGGCTGGAGCAGGCCCACACAGGCAGAGGCAGCACACACAAACACACACATGGGCACAGACATGCTCACATAGACACACACATACACACGGGCACATGGAAACATAGACACTGACACACAGACACTGACACACATGGGGACACACACATGCCCATGTACACATGCACACACAGACTCCCACATGCACATACATATGCACAGACACTAGGATATACATGGGCACACAAATACAGACATGGGCACACATGCAGACACACATGGACATGCGGACACAGGCACACACACATGGGTACACATGCACATGCATGGGCACATGCACATATAGGGACATACCCAGACACACTTGCTCAGGGATACACACTCCTGTATACACATGTGCATCAACCATGCACACACACACACACACACACACACACATGGACACCAGGCATGGCACACCCACAGCAAGGCAGTGCTTCCTGCTGGCACTTCTTCTCTTGAGCCATCTTGGTCATTTACTGATGCTGCCATGGGCTTCCTGCCAAAAGCTCTGCTTGTCCTCTGTCTCAGCTTGGATGTGTGTTCAGAGACTGGCCTGGCCTAGATACTGACCAGGGCTGCTGTCCCCCAGCCTAGAGAAAATTCCCTGAGGATTGTGTTGGGCATGAACCTGGACTCCTCCATGCTTGGCTGGCTGGAGCTCCTCAGGGGAGCCCTGGTCCCTCACATTCCAGGTTCTTAGTGAAGGCAGTCCCCCAACCTGGTATCCTTCTCTGAACTGGACCGGGACTCCCAACCCACATCCTGATGGTGCCCACAGTAGGCAGTGGTCCTTGGCAATGCCAATTTTTAGTGAGACTGGCAGGGAGGTAAATCTGAGCCACTGTTCCCTCCAAACACAACCCAACCAAAACCACCAGAGTAGGGAACAGGGGAACTCAGGAAGAAGAATGCAGCTGCCCAAGGAATCACTGAACCTAGAAGATGTGGATAGGAGAATAGGATCGCAAGTGAGTTTCCATGGAACCACACCCAAGAAACAGCACATCCTCTAGGGGTTGCCTCTGGGTCTGCTTCTAAGATGTCCCCAGTCTCCCAGCCCATTGGAAGCCTGAGCTCCAGATGCCCTCAGCCTTCCAAGTCTACTGTCAACCTCCCTGGACCTCAGGCTGTCTGTCATCTCATTCCCAAGAGTTATCAGTCTGGATAGGGCAGGACAAGTCAACCAAGAAATCCCAACTTTGTCTTACATGCATGCCCTTCATACCAAGAGGGAGGGAGAGAGTGAGACAAGGAGGTAGTGAGATGGAAATAGAGATGGAGGTGTGGCTAGAGAGAGGTAGAATTGGAGATGGAGAGATAGTGAGATATACTGAGATAGAGGTAGAGGTGGAGCTACAGAGATAGAGATAGAGATGGATAGAAATAGAGATAGATATGGAGATGGGCATGGACAGATGGGGATGGAGATGGAAATAGAGAGATAGAGATAGAAAGATGGAGATGGAGATGAAAGATGGAGATGGAGAGAGGCAGCTAGTGATGAAGAAGATGGAAATTATATAAAGATGAGGGAAAAGAGAGAGAGAGAGAGAGAGAGAGAGAGAGAGAGAGAGAGAGAGAGAGAGAGAGAGAGAGAGAGACAGACAGAAGAGAGGCTAGTGGCAGATGTCCAGGAGAGGAGAACTTTCAGACCCAGATGTCCAGCCTACCACCCCTACAGTGGCCCAGGGGCACACCCTTGGGTACTCATGGATGTTCAGCATACAGGATATGGGAGAACCCCCCCTCCATGTGTCTTAGTCCCGTGTTACCAAGGAGACTGTGCTCCTATCTGTGTCACCACCTCTTCAAGGAGCGTCCAGGACACACTTGGGAGGCCACAACCTCTGGTCCCAGTCTAGGCCTGGCTTGACTGTGTCAGCATGCTCCTCTTTCACTCTGTTGCCACCCTCAGGGCCCTAGGACAAGGTTGCTAGGTATCAATGACCTACGCAAGCTTGGTCCATGCCCTTGCCTTCATGCAGCCCAAGCACACACTCCCTCATCAGAAGTCTGAGTTGACCCTGGACACACCTGCTGGTGACTCATCCAGATACAGTCCAGGAGCTCCCAGCCCCAGAAGCAAATGGCAGGCAGGTGCTGCTCAGAACTCTACCCCAGCAGCATGCCCACCAGTCCCCCCATCTCACATTTGCTACAGCTCTGTGTATAGCCTCCTTCCTATCTTCTTGCTTCTGCCACTCCTCCCTGCTTGCCCCATCCTCAAAGTTACAGTACAGTTAAGCACCAAGTGTGATTTTATCCCAGTGGGTTGTGCATCCTTCAGAGCTGCTCCAGTGGGCTGGACGGTTCCCATAGGGCCCACCACACTCCCCTAGCCCCCAGCCCCCAGGGCAGTCCCCACCAAGGTGCCTGGTTCTGAACCTGATCCTTCCCTCTACATTGTGTCCTCTTACAGAGGGGGAGGTGAATGCTGAAGAGGAAGGGTTTGAGAACCAGTGGACCACAGCCTCCACCTTCATAGTCCTCTTCATCCTGAGCCTCTTCTATAGCACAACAGTCACCCTGTTCAAGGTAGATTGCCCCTGGGTGGGCACGTGGAATGGGGTACTGGGAAGTGCCCATCCAGCTTGTTCATCAAGGTCATGCTGAGGGAGGGTTCAGAGTGGACAGGAGACCCTTGTGGTTCTGCTGGGTGCCATGGCCCATTAGACACCTTCAAAGCCTGGACTGAAGACCCTAAGTGTCACAGACATGATTTGTCCCCAGTCTCAGCTCTCAGAGCCCCACTTCATCATCTGTAAAATGCAGAGAACAGAGGCTGGTCCCCTCATGATGTGCATGGAGAAGGCAAAAGGAGATGGGGCTTAGGAAGGGAGCTCAGAGACACACAGAGCCACTCCTGGGCTGGATGGGACCTTAGTCCTGGGCCCCACCACAGTCAGGTCTCCAAGTTATTCCTGCCCCTCCCAATGTTCCCAGCTGTGGGAAAGTCATTCATAGCTGTCTCTGTCATCTGCAGGTGAAATGATCCATCAATGGAAGGACTTCCAAGACCAAAGAGACAGCCAAAGGGGACCTTCCTTGGGGCTTGGGTATTGCCCAAGGCTTATGTTACATTTTGGCTTGAAATCTTCCCTCATGTCCTCTTCCAGCCTTGAACCTTAAGAAACAGGCTTCTCCCTAGATACAACCAAATGCCTATTCATTATGTGTGGAAACTAAAGCTGTGGACTTCTTCTCTGTGTGTGCTTATTGCCTCAAAATAAATATGTGTATTTTATCTTCTTAAACTGCTTTCTCATGAGTTCTTTATATGTTTTATTTTTATTTTATGCAAATTTCACTTCTTTACTGTTGCATGGGAGTTTCCAAAGAGGCTGCGGGAAAGGTATCTATGGCTCAGCACGGACTCATGGTGGGCTGTGCTGGGAAAGGTGCAATGGCAAAATGACAAGAACATGGGTCCACACATGCATAACCCTGGGGTCCCAGGTCTTCTCACACCTGATGTAAGGGTGGCAGCTTAGCTTGGGAGAATTATGGGCCTTATCTCCCAAATATGATCAGAATAGAGAAACTGCCACTTTCTGCAGGCACTATCCACTCACTTGGACCACAGAAGGAGGACATGTTCCTTAGGAAGGTTAGGCTGTTGTGCTCCACATGACAGGTGAACATACTCTGGCTGAGCCAGTCACTTTCACTGGTGGTCAGTGTGCTAGTGACCATGTAGGTAGCTGGTCCAGATGCTTTGGCTTCGGGCTCAACCTCACCTGTGGAGAAGACTGACTCTACCAGCTTGCCATCATGCAGCCAGGGCAGAGAGATCTTGGGGCTGAAATCCATGGCCTTGCAGATGAGGTTGAACATGTGCTGGCTGGAGCTGGAAAGACGTCTTTATCACCTCGCAGGGTGGGATGTACATGGTCACATTTGGTGACTGTTCCCACAAGCACAGGGGAAATGTGTCAGAGTCACCTGGCTAGAGGCTTGCCCACAGCCCCTCCTGCCCACCATGTGGATGTCCCTAGTCCCTGGCTCCACTTGGTCCTGCCACACTCAGCTCTTTCTCAGCTCACAGAGATCTGGAAGCCCTGGGTCTCATGTGAAACATGCACATTCAGGGTCTTGTCTCCAATGGTGTTTCCCACCTTGTACACCAGGTACTCTTCTGTGTCCGGGACAATTTTCATGGAAGGGAGCAGGAACTGAGAGGAACTGGGGGTCAGGCCTTGGTGAGACAGTTGATGTGTCTGTCTTCACACAACTCCCAGCTCAGTGTGTCATGGATTGCTATGGCCATCCTCTACAAACTTTGGTGGAATGTGGTGTGTGTGGTGGCCAGTAGGGATTTACAAGGAGGCAGCTGTGCCCTCCATGAGCTCAGTAAGTGTGAACTGCATCTGTGTGGTGTGTCTGTGCCAGGGGTGCTATAACAATGCACCACGGACTTGGTAGCTTAAAACAACAGAAATATACTGTCTCATGGTTCTAGGGTCTGGAAGTCTGAAACCAAAATGTCTCCTTCTTAATTGGGAGAATCTGTTCTGAGTCTCTCCCCTGGCTTCTGGTGGTTGGCTGATGCTCTGTGAGGTTCCTTGGATTGCAGCATAACTTAATCTCTGCCTCCATCACATGGTTGTCTGTCTCCCCATCTGTTCCCAAATTTCTTCTGCTTATGAGGTTACCAGCAGACTGGATTAGGACACCCCAACCCCCAATCCAGATTGGCTTCATCTTAACCAGTCACATCTTCAAAGATCTTGCTTCCAAATGGAGTCACATTCTTGGGACAGGGAGTTAGGACTTGCTCATGTCTCTTTGGGGAGCACAATTCTACCCACAACAATTGTGTGATGAGGGGAATGCAGTGTTGGATGGGACACAGCCTGTAGGAGCATGGAGCACCACCCCTCTCTGCCTGGAATGGCATCATCTGCAGCAGGAGCCATTGATGTGAGTCTGCAGGTGGGAGTATGTTAGGAAGGCACATGACAGGAGAGACAAAATCACAGAGGAGAGTGTCCTTTGCTTGAAAGGTAAGAACTGCAGGCAGGTGGTGAGGGGAGGATTGGTGGTGAATGAGGTTCATAGGCAGAGGGGAGCCAGTCAAGTGTCTTGGCATTATTGCTCAGTGAAAGGACCCATGGGAGAACCAAGTGGGAGTGTGTGTGGTTGGGAAGCTGACTGCATGAGTTGCCTGGGTCTGCTGTAAAAGGGCGTACAATTGTTCTAGTTTGCTAATGCTGCCAGAATGCAAAATACCAGAAATGGATTGGCTTTTGTAAAATGGAGTTTATTTGGTTACACAGTTACAGTCTTAAGGCCATAAAGTATTCAAGGTAACACATCAACAATTGGGTACCTTCCCTGGAAGATGGTCAGTGATGTCTGGAAAAACTTTGTTAGTTGGGAAGGCACATGGTTAGCATTTGCTCCAAGTTCTGGTTTCAAAATGGCTTTTTCTCAGGATGCTCCTCTCTAGACCACAGTTCCTCAAAAATGTCACTCTTAGTTGCTCTTGGGGTGTTTGTCCTCTCTTAGCTTCTCCAGAGCAAGAGTATGTTTTCAATGGCCATCTTCAAAGTGTCTCTCATCTGCAGCTCCTATGCTTTCTTCAAAGTGTCCCTCTTGGCTGTAGTTCCTCTTCAAAATGTCACTCTCAGCTGCACTGAGTTCCTTCTGTTTGTCAGCTCGTTTATATGGCTCCAGTGATTTAATTTAGACCCACACTGAATGGGTGGGGTGCATTTCCATGGAAACAACCTAATCCAAATGTTCCAACTTAGTCCCCACTAATGTGTCTGCCCCCAGAAGATTGCATGAAAGAACATGGCTTTTTCTGGGGGGCATAACATATACAAACTGGGACAACCATCATCTGGGGGGGGGGGCTTCAAACACGTGAAGTTATTGTCTTGCAGTTCTGGAGACTTGAAGTCCAAAATCAAGGTGTTGGCAGGGCTGTGCTTCCTCTAAAAACTGTAAGGTTCTGGTGGGTGGCTGGCAACTGATAGTGTCCTTTGGTTTCTGGCAGCATAACTCAACTCTGCCTCTGTCACATGGCCAACTTTTCTCCTTGTGTCAGTGTTCAAATCCCCCCTTCTCATAAGGACACCAGTTGTATAGGTTTAGGTTCCATCTTAATCCAGTTTGGCCCCATCTTAGCTAATCACATCTACAATGTTCCTATTTCCAAATGGAAATAGGGGTTTAGGAAATAGAGGATTAGGAAATAGGGAGCTTACATTCAGAGGACTGGGAGTTAGGACTTGAAAATTTCTTTTGGGGGACATGACTTACTCATAGTGTGCCCTCATGCCACAGTGTAGACAGCAGGGATGGCCAGGGTTTTGCACAGTCCAGGGGGAGTCCAGGCCAGCCTTGGCAGAGAGGAGTGGGGAGAAAGCAGGTGGTGGGAGTGGAGAGGAGAAGGCCAAGAGTGAGACATGGCAGAACCCCATGACCCAGGGAGATGCAGGCGGGGAGGCATCTGGGGATGAGTGAGTGGCCATGAGCCTGCCTGGGTCCTGGGAGGAGGGTTTCCAGTCATCTTGGTGGTCTCCTCACCAAATGCCCATGAAGACAGGGACCATGGACTGTGTCCCTGGGCACCAGTCCAACTCTAAATTCAAGGTTCATGTGTGGGATCAAAAGAAAGCCCATCCCACCAACCTTGGCTCAGAGTGAGCTGCTTAAATTCTCCATCTTTGTGGCTGTAAATTGGAGCTTATCATGGTCTTGTCCTTGCACCAAATGGGGAGGTTGCATGAGGTGCCCCTGCAGCACGGGGAGGCTGAGGAAAAGGGAGCAGCTGTTCAGGTGCCCACTTGTGCAGCCCATAGGGGTCACAACATCTCTCCAGCACTGCCCATGCATAGGTGCTTTGGAGGAGGGGGAGGGCAGGGCTGATGGCCCTGTGCCTCAGGGAGGAGTGAGGACACCCATGAGAGGCACTAAGCTCAGGACTCGAGAGGTGAGTGGGGAGGGAATGAGGGCATTGTCTCAGGCAGTGGCTTCTAGGGTCTGGGTAGCCCTGCTGAGGATAGTATGAAGGGGGCAGAAGGGGATGTATCACAACCATATTGCCATGAGCTCGGGAGAGTGCAGAGGGTGTTCTGCCTCAAGGTACCAGTGGACAAGACGGGGGCACCCCAGGTCAGACGGCTAACATGCCAGCTGAACAGTAGGACTCGTGGTCCCATCTTACCAGGGGCAGGAAGATGCCATGGGCAGGTAGGTGGGAGGGCATGGGGTGGAGACAAGGATGCCAGTGGGAATGGTAACAGTGAGGAGACTAAGGAGGCAGTGCTGTCTGAGGTCCAGGGAGTCCTGGAGACTGGATGAGGCTGACAGCAGAGCCCAGGGGAACCTCCATTTTGGGGCTCACCACTCCCGCAGCCCAGCATCTGTGAGTGACAGCTGTGTGGGGCCAGCACTGGTCATTCCCTCAGCCCAGCATCCAGGAAGGACAGACCTGACTGGGCCAGTCACTCCCATAGTCCAATGTCCAGGAGGGCAACCCACTGGGTCAGGCCCAGAGCACATTAAGAATATAAACCCCTCATAAAATCTTTATTTGGAGTTGTCTGTATTGTAGCCAAGGGCTGACTGTCCCCTCTTATAAAGACAGGCCAGCTCAGAGGCTAGGTCTACATCAGCAGAGCCCCTGGGTCCAGGCATCAGGGAGTAAGGCATTCAATCCCTCCAAGTTACTCCTGGTTACCCACAAGGGTCATCCACTCACCCTCCATCAGAGGCACAGCACCCAACACCTTCCCCTGCAGCCCCTGAGGGCCTAGAGCTCCCAGGGCAACCAGGTGTGTGGGGTTCTTAGACCTGGGCTGGCACTAAGCAGAGCCCCCTGAAGTAGGGTAACCTCTTGCCAAGTCCCTGGGGCCAGGGGAGTGGCATGGAGCAGAGATGCTGGGGTTGGCAGGTAAAGTGATCCTAGGACCCAGTTAGAAGGCTGTCAGGGCTGCAGAAGGCAAACCCCCTCCTTGAGACACACCTGCATGGGGGGCACCTTTCTTATGGGGCTGCAGGCAGCTCTGTCCCCAGCACTGATTCCAGCCACAGGTGATACTGCAAGTATGGCTCTTTCCAATAGAAGGGCATACCTGACCTGGTTCTACAAAGGAGAAACATATCTCTCAGTGTGAAGATTTATTGCAAGTGCACTGACACAGAACTGGGGGAATCTTCCCAAAACCAGTTTGAAGTGGGAATGTGAGTCAGGGTTTTTATAAGTAAAGGGAAGGTGATAGGGGTCAAATACTAAGTAATGGCTTCATGATGCATTCTTGTGAGGTCAGCAATGATGTTGAATCTTTGTGAGGAAGGCACAGGCAAATTTCTTCAGTCTTGTGATGTCTGAAGAATGTCTTGTTGTTCCCACTTCAATTATTAGATTTAGATATTGATGTGCAAGCTCATACCTTCAGGGTCTCCATGACTCTTCTCAAACTTTTGTCTTGTGAGGAGGAAGTCACTGATTCACTGGGTTACAGGGTGTTCTTGATGATCTTCAGTCACCTTATTCCTGGGAACTGAGTAAAAAGAGTAGACTGCTAAGTTCAGCTGGGGTAAGCATATTTACCAGCTATCACAGGACAGGAACCAGTTACTCTCACTTAAGGGGACAGGAGGACCAATCATTAGGGCCAGTGCCACTTCTCAGACTCCCAGCCCTCCACACCCAGCCAAGAGCTCAGAGGCTCCTCTGTGTCTTCCAGAGACCACTGGAAATCCAGACGTGTTTCCCATCCTCTCCAGGTGCAAGGCCACAGAGAATGAGCTCATAGCCCTGGCCTGCTTGGTGAAATGGGATGTGCCTTGGTCAGTTAGTGTCAACTGGGACACCAGAGCCCAGGGAAAAAGCATCATGGCCTTCCCTGCTGTGCAAGGAAAGCACAGGTATACCTAGAGCAGCCAGCTCTCTTTCCTGATCAAACAGTGGAAACACGGGCCACACAGCTGCAACGTCTCCTACTCCGAGCAGGTCAAGGAGACCCTGAGCATCAAGAAGACCTTCCAGATGCCAGGTAGGTCCCGATGGACAGCTGAGCTCCTGGGGCAGCCCGAGACTGGCCCTACACAACCTCAGGCACCTTCCACTCAGAGCCTGACCTTGAGGAACACAGGGGACTAGGGTCACAACAAGGGCATACAAGACCCACCCTGGGGCTGAAAACACTCCACTTCCCACTCTACCCTTGCCCATCTTGTCACTCCCCAACCAGATCCCTCCTATCTCAGCATTCCTCATCAGGTCATTCCCTATCTGGCCAGAAAAGGCAGCTGCTGGGATTGGAGTCTCCCACAACCAAGTCCCCCAACCTGTGACTCTCCCAGCCAACTCCCTCATGCCAGCCACCCATCCCTTTCCATCCAACTTCCTGTCCATGTGAGTCCTCACACCTTATCTGCCTCCTGATCCTGCTTCACCTCCTATTCCTCTGGTTTCAGCATCCTGGAACACTCAGAGACTCTCATTGGCCATTATGTCACCCCTACCAGAGGATCCCAAGGACACCACCACCACCAAGACCCCTGTCATCACCAAGGCCCATACCACCACCAAGACCACTGCCACCACTGAGACCCCCACCACCACCGAGGCCACCCCCACCACCACCAAGGCCACCACCACCTCCAAGCCCCCCACTGCTATAAAGACCATCACCACCACCAAGAACCCAGGTAAAGAGGGTCCCTCCCAGCACAATCCAACCCCTCACCTGCCTGCTGGTCCCATGGGCTGCCTCCTCCTGGCAGTCTGCCATGGCTTCACATGTAAGTCTTCAAGTCTCACACAGAGTAAGGAACAAAAGGGTTGGGTGCTGAACTATCATGGCCTCTGCCAAGCCATCAGCCCATCCTGCTCAGGTCCTTCTGCAAGGATCACTGTGGAGGAGGGCCAGTACTATGACTTGCCCTCACCCAGGGGGGCCATGCAGACCCACTTCTGTCATCTCTGAGCTCCTGACTGAGCATCTTGGGGCTTGTTCCCTGTGGGCAACAGGACAAGCATACTGTCAATATAGCGAGGAGCCAGGAACTTGGCTCCACCACATTTACGGGGTTTCTGAGGGTGCTAGCATGTGACAGAAACCAAGGACTCACCATGGCAGGAGCCTTGCTCTGTAAGCCAACCCTCACCTGTCTCGAACTGGCTCCGCTCTCTATCTGAACAGCCTGGCCTCTCCAAATGGTGGGAGCTAGGTGGGATTGTTCTGGGGTCATATCCTCCCAGCATTCATCACCTCAAGCTTTATTTGGAAAAGGGCATGGTTCACACTTGGATTGGCCCCAGCTGCTTGTGTGGCCAGGGATGTGTTCCATGTTAGGTAGAGCCTAGATCTATGGCCTGGCCTGTGGCTGGGTGATGAGCTGTGGACAGACAGAAACAGTGATGGAAGTCTGGCTGCTCAAACAAGAATGGGCAGGTCCTTGAGCTGTGACACCTGGGGCCACATCACACTCCAAGAAGTCCACCCAGTGCTGTTTCTCAGACTCCACTTCTCTTGGCCACTCAGCCCTCCCACTGCAGACAGGCTGCGGCTTCCTGCCCTTGAGCCTGGGGGACATCCAGTTGAAGATGACCCTTGGTAGGGCATGCCCAAGAGGGGTCGACCTTCTAGTTGAACCCTCAGAACATGCCTGCATGGCACCAACTGGGGGGACCCTGATAGACCCCCATCATGGCAAGGTCTACTGCAGGGCTCAGCAACGCACAGTTCATAGGCCAAATGCAGCCCATAGTCTGTTTCTGTATAGCCTAGATACAGTCTTCACATTATTAGAAGGATGCTTAAAAAAAAAAAAAAAAACTATGTGATAGAAATCCTATGTTGCTGCAGAGTCTAAAATATTTACTATCTGACCCTTTGCAGGCAAATTTTGCCAGTTCTACTACAAATCTATGAACCAATAATGTAATAGTTGTTTGCACCTTACCACTATAGAACTGGTTATTTCATGGATGCTTCTTGGCCACTTCGAACCAAAATTTGACCACTAAGAGCCAGCAAGAGGGAAGTCAGGATCCTGCCAGAATCAGAAGCTGTGGGCAGGTCTTGAGAAACCTGGCACTGCACAGAGCTGCAGGGCACAGGGAGGAAAGGTCCAAGAGTGCCAAAAGTGGTGGTGCCACAGCTTCTGAGCCTTCAGAAGGTAGGAGCCAGGAGACAACACCACAGCCCCATTTCTCCCAACCACCTCTCTCTGCAGGGCCTCTGATGGGAGCCAAGGAGCCAGAAAAACAAGGTGCCTCTATCCTCAGAGGTCCATTTCTCAGTGCCTGGGGCAGGTGTTGAAGGGTGGAGGTCAGATATGGGGTACTGCAGAACACCCACCCTGTAAATAAGCCCCCAGCACAGTGGACCAGAGGCTGCCTGGAGTCTGCATTTCAGCCAAGCAACAGACAGTCCCCCAGCTGCTCTGTGACAATAATGACCAACATGGCAGCACCACTCCCTGCCAGCAACAGACCCTGAGAGTCATTTACTCACCCACTCCACAACACCCTGGAGCCAGGGTCAGCCCCCACCCCCAGCATCAAGCAGAGAAAGAGAAGTCAGATGTCACCAGGAGGGAAAGAAAGGGGCTGGGATAAGGACCTCAGGCAGCCCTTGCTGGGCTGGCTCACCAGTGCTATTGCTCTTTATCATTCAGCTTCCCCCTTGCAGTTTTTCTAAGGCTTAAGTGTGCTGTTTACACTTCTCAAGGGATGTTAAACTAAAAAAGAATATGCAATAGATACCCTATGCCACTGCACAGCCTAAAACATTCCTTCCTTGTCTTTACAGAAAAAAAATTTGCCCAGCCCTGCTTTATTGCCCCTCCCCACTCTACCTCCTGCACCCCCACAGGGCTAGGGTTCTGCCCTCACCTGGCCTGCCTGGGGACAGTTGAGGAGTTGGAGGAGTCACCCGGGTCTTGGGAAGTGGCTGTACCTCCTGGGGGTGGGGGGGGCCTTGAGAATCACAACTGTGGCAGTGATAACCTCAGCTGCCCCCACCCCCTCCCAGGCTGTGTGGGGCAATGGGACTCTAGCAGCGCTCTGTTCATTCCTTGGGCCCTGGAGGTGAGGAGGGAGAGGGCCCAGTGTCTGGTTCCACCTTCTTTCAATGACTGGCTTCTCCCCCACCTTCTCCTCCCTCAGCTGCTACAGTGCCCAGCAGCATCTCCCTGAGCCTCCTGATTGCACCCATCCCACTGGCCTCCACCGAGGCTGCCCTCTAGCTGCTGTGTAAGGTGTCTGGCTTCTCACCCCCCGAGGTCCTCCTCACATGGTGGGAGGGCCAGTGTCAAGTGACATCACCCATTTCGCCACCATGAGCCCCATACACCAGGTGGGAAACACCACCTTCCAGACGTGGAGCCTCCTTTACATCCCGGCCACCTGGCAGCCACAGTCAGCTACCTACACATGTACAGTCAGGCACAAAGCCTCCCAGAAAGAGCTCAGTGCAAGCAGGAGTGTGGATGTGTGTGGTGAGTCAGGTGGGGCAGGCAGGAGTGGGGGAAGGGGAGAAGCATCCCTCGGGGTGGCTCCACAGGAGAGCACGGGCTGGGTGGGCAGGGGCTCCAGTACTTGGAAGGGACCATGGTTGCAACCACATTGTGCTGTGCAGCCTAGGACCTGTGCTCTAGGCAGGCAATGTTGGCAAGCACTGCCACACCCTCTAACTCCCAACTCCAGGCCTTCTCTTGCTTCCTGCTCCCAGAGTGCCCCTTGGTGTCTGGGAACAGCACACCCTGTCTTCCTCTATGCCTGCCTTTCCCCCTAACCCCCAAGTCCTGGATGCTGCAGGTGAGTCCCATGGCAGCATGACCCCCCAGTGCTGCACCTGGACAGGCCTGGAACAGTGGCCACTCCTTGCCCATGGCTGGTTGCAGAGCAGCCCAGTCTCCCCATCCCCTCACTTTCCCCCACCTCCTTGAGCCTGTGGTGACTGCAGACAGTTGCTCTCTGCAGGAATACCTGAGCCTTCCCAGACCTCAGGCTAAGTCTTTGTAGACCCAGGCCATCCAAGGAGCATATGAAGCTCCTCTGGATACATCCACTTGGACCCTGGGGCTAAATGCAAAGTGAGATGAATTGTGGGGAGCCGCTTTCCGGGTTAAGGCCTAGTGGACACACCGCGACCTGCTCCAGAGTAGCCCCCGCCCATCGTTTGAGCCAGGATGGCGCCCGTATCCTGCTTCCGCATATGACGCATGAGGCAGCGGTTGCTGCTAGCCTATTGTACACGCTTGCGTACTGCCAGCACATTGGTTGTAACTATTGTATATAAGAAATTACCCGGGCTAGCCTCGGGGAGACAGCCCACAGGGAGCCGTGCCTGACGGCCGCATAGAGGTTGTTCTCCCACGGGGTATAGGGCCTCGTGTGGAATATGTAACAGAGAAAATTTTCTTCCTGGCTCCAGTAAAAGGCTTGCATTCACTGCCATTGCGTACCTCAAGTGTCAGTTTGTCTGCGTCTCTCCCTCTTTCCCTCTGTTCTCCTTGCCGGCCGAGGACAGGACGCGCGGGACCGAGCGAGAAGGCGCCGGACAAGTGGTGGCCCGTACGGGGAATCGAACCCGCGACCTTGGCGTTATCAGCACCAAGCTCTAACCAACTGAGCTAACCGTACGGGGCACATACCTTTCGCCTCGCTCCTTTTTCACTGCAGCGGACTTCCCGCGCCTGATCAGCGCGAGAAGGTGAGTGTTTCTTTTACGTGAGAGTCAGGGCCCGTGGGTTTTCAGGTGACCCCGGGGGACTCGGAAGAGCTCTCCGAGTGACTGAAGTACAGCGCCGACTGCAAGCATGGGGCAGTCTGGAAGTTCGCCTTTATTGGCTCCTTTAAAAACCCTCCTGAAGCAGAGGGGTATCTCAGTTAAGAAAAGCTCCCTACAGAGGTTTCTCGATGATGTTGAAACTTTTGCCCCTTGGTTTCCCTCCACCGGCAGCCTTAGTCTGCCCTCTTGGCTGAAGCTTGGTCACGATATAGACCGGGCGCGGCAGACGGGCGTTTGTCTGGATCCAATTCTAATCCCTATATGGGAGCCCGTCCGTGCGGTCCTTGAACTAGAATCGGCTGCCGGCCTAAGCCCGTCCTCTGCCTTGCAAGAAGCACGGTGCGCGCTCCAAGAAACCCAGTCAGTTTCATCTGCGGCCGGCTCTCATAAAGGCAAGCAGCCAGAGTTGAGTGGTGGTAGCTCGGACACCTCTGCCTCAGAATCGGGTAGTGATGACGGTGAGGGA